>NC_140974.1:74251785-74284285 GCF_056783735.1 Eptatretus burgeri | reverse complement strand
AGTGTGTACGTTTACTTCATAACTGTCATGCGAGTTGATGTGGAATCTCAAATGCACTTTTGCATCTTGCTTGATGGGCGATGGTGATGGCGGTGGCGGTGATGGAAAGGGAAACATTACTTTTAAAATATTTCCTCAGTGGTTACATCATGGAACTGGTTTCCCCCAGCAATCTGATCCATCAAGTGGAGAAACAGACAGCACCAGCCAGCGACATCAATACAGGTTTGCCCCCCTCTCCCACATTCTTGCACCTTCCTCTTCCATCTCCCATTCAACACACCTGTTTACTCTGACAAGGGTCAACCTGGTCCGTGTGATCCTCAATCTGCCTCAGTATCATCAAATGCACAGAAATATTGACTGCCGAGTTGTTTTTGGGTTCCCGCCCCCCACCCATTCCACCCACCAGCCAATATGATACTAGAGGATTGGGGTAGGGGGAGAGGGGAGCAAGGGCAGTTAAACAAAAATGGGATTTAAAGGATCAGTGTGGAATTCACCAGGCACTAGGAGCCTGTTTTACCGTCACGGCATCAACCACTTTGCTGCAAAGCTGATGTACATGAGAAATTGTTTACTGACCTTTGCTGGATATTGTGTAGATTGTACTTTTTTAACATTACGTGGAATAAAACACAAACCTGTTGAAGTAAATATTTATTGATGCAGGTATAAAATTGCTAACTGAGGGTTTGATTTCACGAGGCGGAGATGGCAGGGTGGGGGGTCAAAGGGCAAAACGACATGTGCGTTGCAGCCTATCACCACCATTGTACATCAAGCGTATTTATTCCAGAGCTTGTGGTATGTGCGGTTTAAAAGCCAAGGATTGCCGTTTCAAGCGGTGGGTGCTTCGATTAAACGTGATGGACAATTTGTATCTCGTCACAAGGGCTTTTCTTATACTCCCCCTTCCAACGTCCCTCCTCACAACAATTCACCCCCCCTTCCCCCATCAACAAGAAATCATCTACATGAGCTGAGCTTTCAACATGAGCTGATGGTGGACTTAGACATATCAATCGTCCCAGTGACATAAATAATTTTTTCCGATTGTTAAGACGAGCTCCAGCAATGCAAAACACAAAAAATTATCTTTGAAACGTGACTTCACCTCCCTCCCCCCTTTCCAAACCTGAAGTACAGAATACACATCTGACAGCCTAACATTTTAATTTACAGAGGCTAATCAGTTATCGCAATAAATTACATATGGCTAAATCTGTCACACAGCCGACTCCATGTCATCGCGGAGATGTTGGTTGACACGAATGGAATTTTTTTTGTTTTTTTTTTATCTTTTACTGTACACCAAGATAGCAGACCTATCACTGCATCACCGAAGGAAAACGTGAGATGGACAAAGACAAGAGTCTGGGATGAGCAGGAACCACCGAGTTGGTTGTTGCGAAGGGTCTTGTTAAAACTTCCGTGTCCATACTGAGTGTGAGTCAGCGTCGAGTGTCACGACGGGTGGACGTTAGGAGGTGGAGCAAGGGGGAGGGATTGGTCTTCAAAAAGGGGCACAGAGCAGCATTTTCAGGGCCACGTGGCCAATATTGTAGAATTTATGAGCATGTCTCACAGTGGAAAAAAAAATAAAAAGAACGGAAAACGATTAGTATAAATCACAAAACAGAGGCAATGACTTTCCGTATAACAGCATTTAAACGGCAAAAACAATGCAACAAAAATAGATTTCAAAAAAGATGGGCGATTGAAATTAACATGAAAAAACAAAATCTTCGCCATATAAATTCAAATAAACCGAAATGAACCCCGGTCAGCATCTGAAGTCAACTTGCCCGTGCAATGCTCAACGTCTTTGGTAAAATCCAGTTGTGAACACAGTACTTTAAAAAATAAACGGTAAAAAGGAAGCACTAAAATGTATGGTTAATAATCATGTGAACGAGAAGGCTGTCATGAAGGTGAATGTCGTCAATGCACTCGCTCCCAACGTTCGGCAAAGCAATCCCACCGCCTCTCCCAGACCCTCAAATCTACAGCCGCCGAGATACTCGGCACCGAACCAGCACACCCGTCCGTTTTCTTCTCCGATCGCACGGGTGTGGAAAATAACTTAATGACCCTCTGCTCCAAAAATTCTCACCGACACCTGCACCCAAGCGAGCAATGCACATGGAGCACAAGAAAGTTTGCGAAATGTACAAACGATAACGTTGAGTAGGACGTGAAATGGACTGATGGGCTGTGGCAAGTCGAGAGATCCAAATCTGAAAAATCACATACTAGACCACTTTGACGTTCCACACCAATTCGTTACACACACACACACCCCCGCCCACTCCCCCACCCCTCACCACCACCCCGTGTAGCTCCAGTGCAGCAGCAACACCAATTACATAGTAATGTGGTGAGAGATGTGACGTGGAGTTCGGGAGAGAACCCTGCACCCCTACGTGAGCACGTGGTGAAGATTGATGTGCAAAAGTGACAAAAATCAAGGAGGGGGGGGACTATGCGTCACAAAAAAAAAAAAAAACAACAAAGAAAAAGCCGACAGTCATCGATCCCCGAGATAAAATATTATATAAACACGAAGCGTAGACACGACCTGCCCAAGCACCCTTATGGCAATTAACACAGAAAGGCGGCGGGGAAGGGCGGCGTTTATCTGAGTAAACAAAATAAACGCGGTAATACTCCATCATCATCTCCGTACAAAGGCATGCGATTTGAAAAGCGTGTACAAAATCCGTGGTGCAAGATGAGAGGGCGAGGGGCGGTGGGTGCTTGGTGTGACTGCGAGAATTTTTCTCCACACGGGACGCCTTTCGAAGGGAACCATCCACGAATGGCACGTTTAATTATCGCCAATAAACAATTCCGCAATCCCACTCCAAAAGGTGAATACCGGGATCAGCAGCAGCAGCAACACAATAAAGAAAAAAAAAAGAAAGAAGAAGGGGGGGAGGGGTGGGGTTTCCACCACCACCATTTTCATTTGTTAGCTTGCTCACAAAGAACAAATTAAATGGCTATTCTAAAAACTAATGGAGGTCGACATGCCGATAATTACAACTTTATCAAATAACGGAACTACTTCTGTATTTATTTACAAGGCTCACCAACCAAGCACCTGGGGTGCAGGCGAACATAAAATTATCCATTTTCAGGTACCTAAACCGTTTTCCTTTACAACAGCCAACCCAAACTCGTGGTAGAATTTCAATAAACCCACTAAGGTGCGACCAAAGATAACCAGAATTCATACGAGAGCTGGAAGGAAAAAATAATTAAAATCAAAGTTGGTGTCTTCGAGAGTACAAAATTGCTTTTAGAAATCAAAAATGTCTGGCTTTGTGGAAAAGAAAAGAAACAAAAAACAAAATCGTGACACAAGGCAGTGATGAACAAACGCACAAGCAAATCACATGAGATTCCCAACCCTGGGGCTGTGCGTGACCACGTTGTTACCATAAAACTAGTTCTGAGGAACACAAATCTTGATTCCGCTCTAGTTATTATTTGTTATAACTAGTGGCACCCAACTGTGCAATGGTTCGCTTAGTGATTAATATCAGGGTTATCGAGGCAGCTATTGGGTGGACTATGTGATGGAACTGCTTTTGGGGAATCCAAAGGTCATGAGGAAGAAGAAGAAGAAGAAGAGGAAGAAGAAGAAGAAGAAGAAGAAGAAAAAGAGGAAGAAGAAGAAAAAGAGGAAGAAGAGGAAGAAGAAGAAGAAAAAGAGGAAGAAGAAGAAGAAAAAGAGGAAGAAGAAGAGGAAGAAGAAGAGGAAGAAGAAGAGGAAGAAAAAGAGGAAGAAGAAGAGGAAGAAGAAGAAGAAGAAAAAGAAGAAGAAGAGGAAGAAGAAGAAGAAGAAGAAGAGGAAGAGGAAGAAGAAGAAGAAGAAGAGGAAGAAGAAGAAGAAGAAGAAGAAGAAGAAGAGGAAGAAGAAGAAGAAGAAGAAGAGGAAGAGGAAGAAGAAGAAGAAGAAGAGGAAGAAGAAGAAGAAGAAGAAGAGGAAGAAGAAGAAGAAGAAGAACCTTCACTAAATTTATCAAACATGGAAGAAACAGAATGTGCAGGAAATGTACATGAGGTGGAACACATTTTCAAGAACAAAAAGGAAAAGAAAAAGAAGTTGGAACAGTGGTGCTTTCACTCATGGAGACGTGTGGGCCTGGCAGGGCCTTGGGCACCGTCAGAACAAGTTTTCTTCAAAGCTTGCCATGATATCACTTTGCAGGTTCATGTCGATGGTACCCGCCATCTGCACGCCGCACATTCGTGTATGACAGAAATCAGCCGATTCATCGGAGGAATGCGTGTAAGCAACAAAGGAATCACAATGAACCGTGCAACATTTTATCCACGGTTCGGCCTTAGTTATTTTATAACTTGGTTTACACAGTTCTTCAGCTAAAATGTAGAGTCGGTCGGTCGGTCGGTCAAATATAAATATAAATAAAATTTTTAGACATTATATATTTTTATGATTTGTTTTCGGATGTTCCATGGAAAAGACAATGGTAGGTGGGGGGGGGGGAATAAATATAAGTCCCGGACCAGGAGGATCTAAGAAAACATTGAAGATGGAAGACCATTCAAATGCAGGATGCCCATGTCACTGTATCATCTGATGTGAAAAACAATAAAGGATTAAAACTTGTTTTTACAATATAGTCTGGCATGTTTTTCTTATAGAAACCTGTTGGATCATCAAACAAATGGAAACAATGCTGAGAAAATTACTGTCCAAGTCGTAGATGTGTGCGTGCACACCAGTGCATAGTGCTGGATATGATTAAAAAAAAGGTGTCAACAACAAGTCAACATGCTCAAAACGGTCAATCAGAGCCATAACCAGCTCTTACTTTTCAGCGGGAATCTGATCGTACCATCTCCCCATCCCCATGGGCACATCAAAGGCTGATTTCTGGTCTGTTGAAGGCTGAATATCAGCATCTCGCAGGGAAACTTTGACGTACTTGGCACTGAAATCTTTCAATACGAACAGCGGTGTACAACTTTCAACGGAAACAAAATCGGCACGATCGAGAGTAGCCTGAGAATCATCCCTGCTGCTGCACTGAATCGATGCAGAGTCATTCCATCTGAAATCACCAAATTTAAGAAAATGTTCCCAGTTGACCCCCTCAGATTTACTTTAAACTTTCATAAAATAGTTCCCAGGTATCAAAATGAAGCTGTGTAAAATTTTAGGTCCAGAGATGCGGTCAACTCCGAGATATTGAGGGTTGAAAATGTGGTTGTAGCCCTATTTTTATGGTCGTTGCGAGCATCACAAAATGAACGGCTACTTTTAAACTCCCTCAACTTTTAAAATATTAATGCTAGAGGCTTGAAATTTTCAGAGATTATTCTTCTGCAACTGCTCTGTAAGAAACAAACATAAAACGGAGAAAACCTGTTAAATTTTATGACCTGATCAGTTGAAATCAAGAAAAAAATTGTTGGTTTTGTATGAAGACCCAACTTTGAGACCCCATATATTTTTTATTAAACCATCCCAGAAGCTTGAAATTTTTTCATGTAATAACTGTATGGTAGTAGTATTCAAATACATGTTTACTTTTCTTAATCAGTCATATATAATACAGTCATGATCCCTCAAAAATTGAAAATTTTCATTTTTCCCTGAAATTCAGGTGAGGATTGCAAATATATGACAAGGTATACCACTACAAATCGTTCACCATTGGAAAGAGCATAATCAAGTTTACAAAAGCGCCACACCCCATGATCCAGTGAATCCATGACTCCCCAGGCCCGACCCAGACGTCTATTGACCTCTGACTCAGCCAGCAGAGACATGAATATCACTGCCAAGGTCAGGGAATCTCACCACAAACAGACACAGACAGGACAGCAGCATCCAAGATGTCATTGAAAGCCTGGATCTTAGTTTTGACCCAAGAAACCCGTAATCCCAGTGGCTCCGACTCCTCATTCAGCACATCGGGGCGGCTCCGACTCCTCATTCAGCACCTCGAGGGCCCCCAAAAGGATATCTAAAGTCACGCAAAGATGACTGCATCATATGCGAAATCAAGGTCCGAGATCTTGACATTCCCAAAGGATGCACCGCAGCTTGATCTTTCCGACATCCTCTCTAAAGGCCCGGTCACACCTTGACGAGCCAACGTATGCCGATTTTTGAAAAAATTGTCTAAAATGCTGGCACACGTTAAATACGTTATGGGTAAGTTTTGATAACATTGAGAGCACGCTGAAAAACACTGCCATACGTCGTTGTACGCTGGCTTTAAACGTTGTACTTTTTGGTTGTCCAAATTTTTTCATGCTTGAAATTTCACGACGTATGCCGGCGTATGACTCACACGTTCCGCTACGCTGGCCACAAGTTGTATGCACGGTCTGCGATCGTTGACAGACGTCAACACATGCTACTTGTAAGTTAATCATAAGTTGAGACACGCCGAGGTAATGTTTAGCGTACCCGAAACTTATTTCTAACCTGTGATTAACGTGTTGTTGGCATGTTACGCGTTCGATGCCACACGTCGACAGACGTTACTTTTAAGTTACTCATAGGCTGAAAGACGTCGGTATCATGGATCGTCCTTGCATCAGCGTCCACGGCCACGGCTAGGACACTTATTTGCAGCATTCTTCAAACTTTTCTTCGGCATGACGAGGATGTTCACACTTCGATGTCTAGCTTGGCTATGATTCCAATTGTCCATCGGCAGCGTCTATTTAAAATAGTCGAGTTTGAGCGTTTTAACACGTTCAGAAGAAACGCTTCAAATTTCAAAACCCCAGCGTCAAAAAACAAAGGCGAGTGACAGCAATTTAAATCGTTCATTGTAAACAATGAAAATAGCTGAGTGGTACGTTTAAAAGTCGTTGAGTGTAAAAAAAAAATCGAATTGTTGAGCGCAAGCGTCTACTTTCAATAGTGGGGTTTGAGCGATTTAGCACGTTCAATAGAAACGATTAAAATTTCCGAGCGCCAGCGTCAGAAAACAAAGGCGAGTGACAGCAATTTAAATCGTTCATTGTAAACAATGAAAACAGCTGAGTGGTACCGTTTAAAAGTCGTTGAGTGTAAAAAAAATCCAATTGTTGAGCTCAAGCGTCTACTTTCAATAGTGGAGATGCAGCCATTTAAATCGTTGAGTGGCAGCCTATGAATAGCAAACGCTACGTCACCGGCAAAGATAAACTGCCGCACGATATGGATAAGTTAGGCTATCGTTGGGCATAGTTTGTGAACGCCGGCTTCACGATAATTATTCGTTGGTATATCGTATCTATAAGTAATCAAAGCGCTCTATGCACATTATTAGTTCATTGTGCATTTGTCCAACCCGTTATGAATAGACCTAAATCGTAAAAACAAGCTATAGCTCATTGTTGAAAAAGCCCCATAAAAAATTAGCCGCGAAGAACTTCGAACAATGGTGAAAAGATGTCTCCTACCCGTGGACACGCGGACGCAAGGACGATCCATCATAACCCACACCCTCCCCCTCACACTCACCTACTACTGCCAACATGAACAAACTACTACTAATACTAATACTAATACTGATACTGATACTGATACTGTTACTGCTGACATGGACATCGACTCAAAAAGGACTCGAAAACACTGTTGGGTTCCCGTTTTATGAGCAGCATTTTTATAAACCAATTCCCAAAACCACTGGGAACACGTCTTTATATGGCAGTTGTAAGCTAGAAACACGTTCATTTATTTTTTTTTTTGTCGACCGGAAGACGTCATTGGAATATGTCTACATACGTCGATGTGTGTTGGGACTACGTAAAGAATTGGTTCAAAGCACGTCAAACATAAGTTAGAAATAAGTTTCGCGTAAAAAATACATTACCGCGACGCGTTTCGACTTATGAGTAGCTTATAAGTAGCCTTTGTGGACGTGTGTAAGCGTCTACATATCGTGTGTAAAACTTATCCCCATCGCATGCGGAACGTGTGTCATACGCCGAGTACGTCGTAAAATTTTGAACATGTTTAAAATTTCTTGACGTACTCTACTTACTACGACGTATGATAGCGTACTTTAGCGTTCTACTCACGTATACCAAACTTACTCATACCGTATTTGACGTGCCCCAACGTTTTAGACACATTTTTCTTAGATCGGCATATGCTGGCAAGATCGCCAAGGTGTGACCGCGATGTTGACTTCCATTTCTACGGCAGTTATGATTCGAATCGTTGTGCGTCAGCCTTTTAATAGGCTACGTCACGACATCGTCGGCGATGCATGCAACGCGCTATGCCTAAGTTAGACTATCGTTGGGCATCGGTTGTGTAGGCCGACAACAAGTTCAGCATTCGTTGGTATAAGTTATCTATAACACAACGAAACGTTCTGTGTCCGTTACCAAGCGTTATACATAAGACCAAGTCGCTATGAATACGTCCGAATCTTTAAAAAAAAACATCAAAAGTTCAACGTAAGCCAGCGTTTTACATACATTTTAATATGTTGCCATCGCTGGCTAAAATGTCAAGGTGTGACCGGGCCTTAAAATCCAGTCCAGACAAGTGCTGAAAAGTGTGGGGGCCAGTACACACCCCTGACGAACTCCAGTAACAATTGGAAATAAGTCAGAGATGGTACCACCACACTTCACAGCACTCTCAGTACCAGAGTAGAGTTCAGACATCAGATCGATCAGTTTTGGGGCACCCCACGAAGACCAAGAATCCTCCAGAGGGCATCCCGATTCACCGAATCGAACGCTTTACAGAGATCAACATAGGCTGCAAGCAGCCAAGCCAAAACTCTCGTCTGCGTTCGATGAGGACACGAAGAGCAAGGATACGGTCAATCGTTGACCTCTTTGGTGTAAAGCCTGACTGCTCTGGATGCTGGTGCTCAAGAAGATGGTGGCGAACCCTATCAAGAACAAGAGGGGGAGCACTCGGTAGAGTGCAAAACCTCCGCCGCCAATACTGCTGGGTCACTCAAGTGAACCTGATATCCTATTCATTCAATTTGACGTCAACAATTTTCACAGAGTTATAGTTTGCAACTTTCCCATTAACTTTTAACTTTTACGTACTCAATTCATTCATCATAACCAGATTCCTTGAGACAGAAATTGATTTTACGTGGGTATATCCACCTGAAGTTCCAAAATCAGCCGCAATTATAATTTTGGCATGTTTTTTTTTTTGTTGGAAATCACTTATAACATGAAGAAATGCAAAAAAAAAAATCGAAATTTTGTTGAAAAAAAATTAGCAAAATTTTTTTTCTCCAAAATTTTTTTTTGTGGGGGGGGGGGTTGGAAATCACTTAAAACATGTAGAAATGCAAAAAAAAAAAATTCAAATATTTTTTCAAATTGGCCGCCATAGTGGCCATATTGGATTTTGGACCAAGTCCAAAATTTAATGGCATGATCCTTGGACCAGACCGAACCCCCCCCCCCCACCCCCCACCAAGTTTCGTCGAAATCCGTCGAGGAGTTTTTCCGTAATACTGTTCACAAACAAACAAACAAGCAGTCATAGACTGTAACTTATGAAATCGTCAACTTGACCTCTGACCATGTCAAATAAAAGCTGTCTCAAGAGAAGGTAGCGACGCAAACCAGAAGTTTCTACGATGATTCTGAACCAAACCATCAAAAATCGTAACGTCGACCGAAGCAAAAATCTCCATTTCTCCACGCAATTATTTTATATTATTTTATCAGAGTCACAAAACCGGAATATTCGGCCATCCACCAACAATCTTTACATAATCCGACGGCTCAGCGAGGCAGGCATGCGACGATAACCTTTATTGGGAGAAAAAAAATGACTTTTAAACACCATCTTTATCAAAAATACCGTCAGCGCGCACACGGAAAACCTTAACGTGACTCAACGACGCGTCTGCTCGAGCACACTGCATCACGTGACGACCCGTGACACGTCGAGTGAAATATTTTTTATACAATCTTAAAACGTCTCCAAAACATCCGATTTTTACCAGAATTTTGACAACCGAGTTTTAAGCGTCCAAAGCGATCAAAAAAACCGAAGACAAAATTAAAATCGAAGTTAAAACAAACTCGTAATGTCGAGCGAAGCAAAAATACTCCATTTCTCCACATGAATTTAAGGAATTATGTTTGACCTCACTATGACCTTGACCTTTGACTGATTTTGACCAAAATCTAATCAGCGCAAGCCATCACCCTCCTGAATCACGTGGTGTATAATTTGACATTGGTAGCTTCTTCCGTTCTCGAGTTATCATGCCTACAAACAAACAAACAAACACACAAACACACAAACAAACAGAAACGGAAGTCATCAATATACTTACGAAATCTTTAGATTTCGAAAGTAACAAACAAACAGAAAGGGGTGAAAACAGTAACCTCCATCCATCTTCGATGGCGGAGGTTAATTTTCCGAGCAAAGACCTTGCCCGGCACTGAGAGCAGCATCACCCCTCGGTTGTTGTTGCAGTCTTGGCGATCACCCTTCCCTTTCCAGAGACGGACAACAAGGCCACGCTTCCAATCAGTTGGGATGATGCCTGTGTTCCAGGCAGAGCACAAAACTGCGTGCAACGACACAAGTGCAGCATTTCCACCAGCCATGAGAAGTTCAGCATGGATGCCACAGATCCCTGGAGCTTTGCCCCGTTTCAACCGGTTCACCGCAGCCTGTGTTTCCACAAGTGAAGGTGGACCACAGTTGATTGGAGGGTCAGCAACAGGCATTGCAACACCCTTGACGTCCAACTCGACAACTGGGGGATCAGCCTGGTACAACTGCTCAAACTAACCGGCCCAGCAGGCCTTCACTTCAGACTCCTCTGTCAAGAGCCTACCACTCTCTGCTCTAACTGTAGTGCTCCGAGGGACGGGCTTGGATGAACGCAATGCGCGAATTCCCCTGTAATCAGGAAGAGAATCACCTGTCCACAGGTGATGCTCTACCCCCTCACAAATTCTTCGCACAAAGGCCTCCTTGTCCACCCTTAGTGCACGTACAGTTTTACACCTCAGCTGCCTGAACAGCTCAGCTCTGCCATTCAGCCTGGCCCTGCGACTCTGGTCAATGGTATCCAGTGTCCCTTGAGAGATAAAATTCTTCTTTGCCCTGCGGTGAGTTCCCAGACATCTACCGGTAACATCAAGGACGGTGGTCTTCAAGGCAATCCACAACTCTTCAGGACCCCCCAAAGCACCCAGACACCCCAAATGTCCACTCAGCCTGTTCACAAACTCCTGAGCTACTCTCTCATCCTTGAGCTTGCCAACATCCAGCCGAGGCTGGGATGATACCATTCTCCAGGATTTAAGGTGCAGCTTTAGAGTTGCTTCAACAAGCCTGTGGTCAGTATTGAAGAACTGAGCACTCCAGTAGACCCTGCAGTTCTGGATCATCCTCCAGCAACCGTCAATGAGGACATGGTCAATCTCCTTTGCCACACCGCCAGCGTTGGAATACCAAGTCCAGCGATGAGCTTGTGGGTGCTGAAACCATGAACCAGCCACCCTAAGTCCATGACTTCTTGCAAAGTCAAGGAACTTAGTGCTATTCTGGTTCATAGTTCCTGACCCATGGGGACCAACACATGTCTCATAACCATCCCTATCAGTTCCAGTCGATGCATTGAAATCCCCCAAGACGAGAAGTGTATATCGTCTGGGGCACTGATCAACCACAGACTCGAGCGTGGTGTAGAATTTGTCCTTCACAGTGAGATCACTCGCCTCAGTCGGAGCATAGACAGAGAGACCAGGGAAATGACACCTAAGGAGTGACGAATCCTTAGTCTCATAATACGCACGTTGACCGGTGTTACCTCAATTATCATTGGGGTCAGCTTATTGGACACAGCAACAGCAACTCCTTGAGTATGGTAACGATTAGAGCGACCACACCAATAGTAGGTGTAACCACCCGCCATGATCTCGCCGCAATCCGGTCTCCGAAACTCAGAGAGTGCTGCAATACCGATGTCCAAACGCTTGAGCTCAGAAGAAAACAGAGACAGGTGATCATCCTCTCTTCGGGATAGGACATTCCAGGCACCCACCCGAAGGGACCGCCTCAGGTTAACCCAAGGAGACCGCCGTCTGGTGGACGACACCTTAGCACCACTCCGACACACTCTCCCGCAATCTGACCCAGGGATGTTACCCCGTGGATTCCCTCCTTTCATCAAAGATTGGGGGTCCCGGAGACTTTGCCCCATCCTGTCATCCGGTGAGCTGCCTTGCGAAGGGAAGCTGCGCAGGAGGTACTCCCACGGAGTGGGTTTTCAGATAATTTTGCGTTTTTGTGTTTTGCGGAATGAAGGGTTTTACGGTGGCCGGAGTGCAAATCCTGCCACCAACCTCCTAATAAAAAAGTAACCCAACTGCAGGAGGACGTCCGCAGACACAGTTGGGCACTAGATATGGATGGCCATTGGCTCACAAGGAGACGGTTTAGTCGCCGACAACCCGACCATGGAACAGGCCAGTACAGGTTTACATGGTACCTGTAGCAGGTCACAGATCTAACCTGACCTGACAATAATTATAGAACCACAGAATATATATGTTTTGAAAGAATAATAATAATAACTCGAGACGCTATGCTTTATAACTGCGAGCAGTTATGGCCCGGTACCATTTCCTCTCCCCCCACACCGCAACCACATCCCCTTCCCCAACTTTATACCACACAGTTTTCCTACGCTCAATCTCGCTCCATTTCGCACACACACACACACTCCAGCTGCCGTGCAGTCCTTCCAACCCGTTCGCTCTCACAATCCACTCTACAGTTTTCTTTCTCCCTCGCTCCCATACCACGCAATTTTCCCACGCTCACCCTTTCCATGCACACAAACCGCCAGGCGACAGTCCCTCAGCCACTTAGGGGGTCCCACGAGCACCATACGCATCTCGCAGCACGTCGGGCCTTTGTCATCGGCTCCCGAACGAAAAATGTTTTTGATGAAAAAGCACGATTTTTATTTCCTCTGCATAACATGAGAATTAACGTACCTTCATTGGGTGGTGTACAATTCGACAGATGCCGCGATCGTGGAAACAAAACGTGCATTACCTCGTTTGAGGTGTCATCAATTTGTACATTTCTTTCCTCAAAACGGTAGCTTTATTTTATCATAGAGGACGGGTTGTTGAGTCATCAAATGTACGGTACGTGAGGCGTGTATAAACATATTGAGCAATATGAAGTGAAAAATATGGTCACAATGTATGAGCAGCTGGAGGGAAAGGCGTGGCCTGCAGAATGGGTGGGCGCTTGTGACCAGCCCACGCACAGACACGGACAGCTCGATACAGTATACAGGATATGATTTCGTGGGTCTGATAAAATAATTATTTCTCTGAAACCGAATGACCAATCAAAACTGGACTTTGCAGGTATGATCCACTCCCCTTGCTCCATGTAATGTGATTCATATTGATGTATTAAGCTGTTGCAGAGAAAACGGGTTTGAAATTTTCGATTTTCAAACGAACATGGCGCCACACCCCGTGACCGATGATGTCATCATTTTCACAGTGAATGCAGCAATGCAGCATTCCCAGGAGCTTTACCCCATTTCAACCGGTTCCCCACAGCCTGTTTCCACAAACGAAGGTGGATCACAGTTGATTGGAGGGTCAGCAATAGGGATAGCAACACTCCTGACATCCAACTCAACAGCTGGTGGATCAGCCTGGTACAGCCGCTCAAAGTAACCGGCTCAACGGGCCTTCACTTCGGACTCCTCTGTCAAGAGCCTACCACCCTCTGCTCTCACTGCAGTACACCGAGGGACAGGCTTGGAGGAACGCAATGCGCGAATTCCCCTGCCAGCAGGATGAGAATCACTTGACCACAGGTGATTCTCTACCCCCTCACAGATTCCTCGCACATAGGCCTCCTTGTCCACCCTCAGCGCACGTACAGTTTTACACCTCAACTTCCTGAACAGCTCAGCTCTGCCATTAAGGTTGGCCCTGTGACTGGTTAATGCTATCCAGTGTGCCTTGAGAGACCGCCCGACGGTGTGTTCCAAGACATCCACCGGCAACATTAAGGACGGTGGTCTAAAAGGCACTCCACAACACTTCAGGATCCCCAAGGCACCCAGATTCCCAAGTATCTTGTACAACCCCCACTAAGCCTGCTCGCAAACTCCTCAGCTACCCTCTCATCCTTGATCTTGCCAACATCCAGCCTTGGCTGGGGTGATACCATTCTCCTGGATTGAAGCTGAAACTTGAGAGTTATTTCAACAAGCCTGTGGTCGGTATTGAGGAACTGAGCACTCAGGTAGACCCTGCAGTTCTGGACCATCCTCCAATGACCATCAATGAGGACATGGTCAATCTCCTTTTTCCACAGCACCAGCGTTGGAATACCAAGTCCAGGGATGAGCCTGTGGGCGCTGAAACCATGAACCAGCCACCTGAAATGCATGACTTCTTGCAAAGTCAATGAACTTCGTGCTATTCTAGTTCTCAGTTCCAGACCCATGGGGACCAACACACATCTCATAACCATCCCTATCAGATCCAGTTGATGCACTGAAATCCCCCAAGACCAGAAGAGTATCTCGCCTGGGGCACTGATCAATGACAGACTCGAGCGTGGCAGGGAATGCATCCTTCACGGTGAGATCACTCGCCTCAGTCGAAGCATAAACAGAGACCAGGGAAATGACACCCAAGGAGTGACAAATCCTTCGTCTCATTATACGCTCGTTGACCGGTTACCTGAATAATCATTGGAGTCAGCTTATTCGGCACAGCTGCAGCAACACCTTGGGCATGGTAACCATCAGAGCGATCAGACCAATAGTAGGTGTAACCACCCACCATGATCTCGCTGCAATCCGGTCTCTGAACCTCAGAGAGAGAGAGCTGCAATCCCGATGTCCAAACGCTTGAGCTCAGATGAAAACAGAGACAGGTGATCATCCTCTCTTAGGGATAGGACATTCCAGGCACCCACCCGAAGTGACCGCCTCAGGTTAACCCAAGGAGACCGCCGTCTGGTGGACGACACCTTAGCACCACTCCGACACACTCTCCCGCAATCTGACCCAGGGATGTTACCCCGTGGATTCCCTCCTTTCATCAAAGATTGGGGGTCCCGGAGACTTTGCCCCATCCTGTCATCCGGTGAGCTGCCTTGCGAAGGGAAGCTGCGCAGGAGGTACTCCCACGGAGTGGGTTTTCAGATAATTTTGCGTTTTTGTGTTTTGCGGAATGAAGGGTTTTACGGTGGCCGGAGTGCAAATCCTGCCACCAACCTCCTAATAAAAAAGTAACCCAACTGCAGGAGGACGTCCGCAGACACAGTTGGGCACTAGATATGGATGGCCATTGGCTCACAAGGAGACGGTTTAGTCGCCGACAACCCGACCATGGAACAGGCCAGTACAGGTTTACATGGTACCTGTAGCAGGTCACAGATCTAACCTGACCTGACAATAATTATAGAACCACAGAATATATTATAGAACCACAGAATATATATGTTTTGAAAGAATAATAATAATAACTCGAGACGCTATGCTTTATAACTGCGAGCAGTTATGGCCCGGTACCATTTCCTCTCCCCCCACACCGCAACCACATCCCCTTCCCCAACTTTATACCACACAGTTTTCCTACGCTCAATCTCGCTCCATTTCGCACACACACACACACTCCAGCTGCCGTGCAGTCCTTCCAACCCGTTCGCTCTCACAATCCACTCTACAGTTTTCTTTCTCCCTCGCTCCCATACCACGCAATTTTCCCACGCTCACCCTTTCCATGCACACAAAACCGCCAGGCGACAGTCCCTCAGCCACTTAGGGGTCCCACGAGCACCATACGCATCTCGCAGCACGCCGGGCCTTTGTCATCGGCTCCCGAACGAAAAATGTTTTTTGATGAAAAAAGCACGATTTTTATTTCCTCTGCATAACATGAGAATTAACGTACCTTTCATTGGGTGGTGTGCACGACAGATGCCGCGATCGTGGAAACAAAACGTGCATTACCTCGTTTGAGGTGTCATCAATTTGTACATTTCTTTCCTCAAAACGGTAGCTTTATTTTATCATAGAGGACGGGTTGTTGAGTCATCAAATGTACGGTACGTGAGGCGTGTATAAACATATTGAGCAATATGAAGTGAAAAATATGGTCACAATGTATGAGCAGCTGGAGGGAAAGGCGTGGCCTGCAGAATGGGTGGGCGCTTGTGACCAGCCCACGCACAGACACGGACAGCTCGATACAGTATACAGGATATGATTTCGTGGGTCTGATAAAATAATTATTTCTCTGAAACCGAATGACCAATCAAAACTGGACTTTGCAGGTATGATCCACTCCCCTTGCTCCATGTAATGTGATTCATATTGATGTATTAAGCTGTTGCAGAGAAAACGGGTTTGAAATTTTCGATTTTCAAACGAACATGGCGCCACACCCCGTGACCGATGATGTCATCATTTTCACAGTGAATGCAGCAATGCAGCATTCCCAGGAGCTTTACCCCATTTCAACCGGTTCCCCACAGCCTGTTTCCACAAACGAAGGTGGATCACAGTTGATTGGAGGGTCAGCAATAGGGATAGCAACACTCCTGACATCCAACTCAACAGCTGGTGGATCAGCCTGGTACAGCCGCTCAAAGTAACCGGCTCAACGGGCCTTCACTTCGGACTCCTCTGTCAAGAGCCTACCACCCTCTGCTCTCACTGCAGTACACCGAGGGACAGGCTTGGAGGAACGCAATGCGCGAATTCCCCTGCCAGCAGGATGAGAATCACTTGACCACAGGTGATTCTCTACCCCCTCACAGATTCCTCGCACATAGGCCTCCTTGTCCACCCTCAGCGCACGTACAGTTTTACACCTCAACTTCCTGAACAGCTCAGCTCTGCCATTAAGGTTGGCCCTGTGACTGGTTAATGCTATCCAGTGTGCCTTGAGAGACCGCCCGACGGTGTGTTCCAAGACATCCACCGGCAACATTAAGGACGGTGGTCTAAAAGGCACTCCACAACACTTCAGGATCCCCAAGGCACCCAGATTCCCAAGTATCTTGTACAACCCCCACTAAGCCTGCTCGCAAACTCCTCAGCTACCCTCTCATCCTTGATCTTGCCAACATCCAGCCTTGGCTGGGGTGATACCATTCTCCTGGATTGAAGCTGAAACTTGAGAGTTATTTCAACAAGCCTGTGGTCGGTGTTGAGGAACTGAGCACTCAGGTAGACCCTGCAGTTCTGGACCATCCTCCAATGACCATCAACGAGGACATGGTCAATCTCCTTTTTCCACAGCACCAGCGTTGGAATACCAAGTCCAGGGATGAGCCTGTGGGCACTGAAACCATGAACCAGCCACCTGAAATGCATGACTTCTTGCAAAGTCAATGAACTTCGTGCTATTCTAGTTCTCAGTTCCAGACCCATGGGGACCAACACACATCTCATAACCATCCCTATCAGATCCAGTTGATGCACTGAAATCCCCCAAGACCAGAAGAGTATCTCGCCTGGGGCACTGATCAATGACAGACTCGAGCGTGGCAGGGAATG
The DNA here is from genome assembly GCF_056783735.1 of Eptatretus burgeri. Lineage (NCBI taxonomy): Eukaryota > Metazoa > Chordata > Myxini > Myxiniformes > Myxinidae > Eptatretus > Eptatretus burgeri. The sequence goes on along the minus strand of NC_140974.1, from coordinate 74,266,733 downwards.
CATCCTTCACGGTGAGATCACTCGCCTCAGTCGAAGCATAAACAGAGACCAGGGAAATGACACCCAAGGAGTGACAAATCCTTCGTCTCATTATACGCTCGTTGACCGGTTACCTGAATAATCATTGGAGTCAGCTTATTCGGCACAGCTGCAGCAACACCTTGGGCATGGTAACCATCAGAGCGATCAGACCAATAGTAGGTGTAACCACCCACCATGATCTCGCTGCAATCCGGTCTCTGAACCTCAGAGAGAGAGAGCTGCAATCCCGATGTCCAAACGCTTGAGCTCAGATGAAAACAGAGACAGGTGATCATCCTCTCTTAGGGATAGGACATTCCAGGCACCCACCCGAAGTGACCGCCTCAGGTTAACCCAAGGAGACCGCTGTCTGATGGACGACACCTCAGCACCAGCCCGACTGCAATCTGACCCGGGAAGGTTACCCAGTGGTCTTCCTCCGATCATCAAAGAGTGGGGGTCCTGAAGGCTTTTCCCTACTCCCATCATCCGGTGAGCTGCCCTGCGAAGGGCCAATGCACGAGAGGTATTCCCACGGAGTGGGTTTTCAATTTTCTTTGCATTTTTCGTGTTTTGCGGAACGAAGGGTTTTACAGTGGCCGGAGTGCAAATCCTGCCACCAACGTCCTTAAAAAAAAAAAAGTAACCCAACTGCAGGAGGTCGTCCGCAGACACAGTTGGGCACTTGATATGGAAGGCCGTTGGCTCACAAGGAGCTCCTCCGCCCTTTGACAGGTTTTGTTTTTAATCCTGCTGGGTGTCCATATCAAACACCCTCCTCACCAGGAAACCTGGTGGGGAAGTCGGTTACGTCGCTGACAACGGAACAGGTTCGTTCAGGTTTACATGGTACCTGGAGCAAGTCACAGATCTAATCTGGCCTGACCTGAACACCAGTCAGAATGCCACCAAATTTAGGTTGCAACATTAGGACAGGTTGCTGATGTTAAATTGCGAAGGCCATGCCGATAACATGACCAAAATGGTGGTCCTCACAAATTCCTTCCAAAATCTTCTCCTGATTGACCAGTCAGATTTCTACCAAATTTGGGTTACATTAGGCCAGGGTAGGGATGTTAAATTGTGGAGGTCATGCCAATCACATGACCGGAAATGTGTCAAAATGGCGGACTTTGTAAAAAAAATTTGGGGGAAAAAAAAATACTTAAATCCCTTTTAAAATCTTGTTCTCCAGACCCACCAATCAGAGTTCTACCAAATGTGGGTTACAGCATTAGGACACGGTCGTCATGTTAAATTGCGGAGGCCATGCTGATCACGTCGGAAGTGTGCCAAAATGGCGGTCACGCAAATTCCTTCCAAAATCCCCTTCTCTCGGCCCACCTGTCAGAATGCCAACAAATTTGGGTTGCAACATTATGGTAGGGATGTTAATTATATCGTGGTGGTCATGCCAATCACACGACCGGAAATTTGTCAAAATGGTGGACTTCGTAAAATTTTTGGGAAATTGCTTAAATTCCTTTTAAAATCTTCTTCAGACCCACCAATCAGAATTCTACCAAATTTGGGTTCCAGCATTCGGCCAAGGCCCAGATAAGCTACAGGTCCAGTGGTCCTATTTTTAAGTGAAAACACTGATTACATGCAGGTGAAACCTATTACACTTATTTTATAACCTTTCAAATAAATAATTTGCTCTGAAAGTGATTTAGGGTTAATTAGGCAAAGGGCTTGAATATTTATTTGGAGTTATTTAGGCAAAGGCATGTTGAATACTTATGTAACTGAGAATCATCTGATTTTCGCTGTTCATCTAACTTATTCACATTTATCTTCATTTTTTTAGCTTTATCACTTTGGAGTAGTTTGTGAAGACTCCATATATTAAGTTTGATTTGAAAGTATCATGAAACGAGAAGGGCACTCACAAGAGCGCATACCACCACCACACAATGCCTGATCCACAAGAACATATCGGGCCCAATACATTTTTGAAATATCATTCTATATATATGTCAGTTTGGCACTATCTATCAATGGTGAATCACTTTAAAAATTATCAGATCCGGATTCGGATCTTCATCAAAATTGAATCAATTCTTCCTCATCACACACCCGTGTCCACCAAATTTTGACCAAATCCATCCGTCATTTTTTGAGATATCCTGCTCACAGAAAACACAGACAGACAGGGGTGAAAACATAACCTCTGTCCACCTTCGGTGGCAGTGGTAGTCGGATTGGCAGCACAATCTCCTTTTCCACCTCTAACAACAAACACAGAAGTAAGATTTTTCTCTCATGTATGATTCCTTTCACTGCATTCCTGGAGTCACTTGCATGCAAAACCACTAAACATATTGTCATAGTCACATGATTTGTCTGGCTGCCCGATTTGAATCCAGCGAGTTTCCTCAATGCGACCGTAATGGCCAGCTGAGTTGGTTGGTGGTCCTGGGCCGGATTTTTATATTTTTTTTGTATACCTTGTCGAGGCTCGTATGAGAGCTAACACACAACGCACATCAAGGAGGGGGCATGAGACAAGAGGGGAGGGAGTGGGAAGGACAAAACAGTGGGGAACAGAGACATTAGATCTGTGGAAGAGAGAGGGATGGGACGGGGAACATGGGGAACATGGGGATTACGCACAGAGGGTAGGACAAGATAGGAAAAGTGTTCGAGGAAACCCGGCAGAGTTGGTGGGAGTCCGTGGCGGTCGGGCTCACCCCCCTCCCCTCCAAGCTCAGTTTCTGCACATGCGCACCGAGCATTCTTGAGCAGATTAACGTCATTTTGAAAGTCACGTATTGCTTCCTGGTACCCACTACAGTAATGGGTCTGATCTTGATATGTATGTTTGTATGTACGCATGACAGAGCAAGAATGGAAATGACCAATCTTCATCAGCAAGAGTCTTCATCACCAAGAGCAAAATGACCAATTGCAAGGTAACCTTTTGTTCTTACCAAGAAAGGTGAAAAACAGCATGAAAGCAAGGATAATGAAAGAGGATAAAGGGGAGGAAGTGGAGAGGGATGATTATAAAATATCACCCCATCGAGAATAATTCCCTTGAAAAAACAAACATAAATTGTCCCAACAATTTTTTTTAAATTCCGAAATACGACCTCAAGTCAAATACTTCCCTCAATGCAATGCAAGAATTGGATTTACAAGAAATAATGGAGGTAAGAAGCCCTCACCGCCTCTCTTCGGCGTCTCTCCTGCTCCCTCTTCCTTGCCAGCTCACGTTCTCGAGCTGCTTGGGAGGTTGCTGCTGCAACTTGTTGGTGATGTTGCTGTTGCTGTTGCTGCTGCTGTTGCTGCTGCTGTTGCTGCTGCTGCTGCTGTTGCTGCTGCTGCTGCTGTTGTTGCTGCTGCTGCTGCTGTTGCTGCTGCTGCTGCTGCTGCTGCTGCGAAACAGCGGCCTGTTGGGAGACTGCGGCTGCCACTTGCTCTTGACGCTGCTGTTCCTGTCTTCTCCTGGTATCCTCTTGTGCCCGCTGAGCTCTCTCCAACACTTCCCCTTCTTCTCGCTCCCTAATATTATGTGCCATGGTTGCACAGACACAATAAAGAAATTACTGCTCATCCGTCATATTAGCAAACAAAAGGTCCACTTTTACAAGCATCGTGTGGTAATGCCTTTATAATCAAGCTTCAATATCAAATCCTTTTCTTGAAGCTCACCATAAACCAAGTCTGCTTTCGAGGGTTAGGGTTAGGGTTTGACGTTAGGTTAGTTAGGGTTTGAGTACCTTTGACGCTCCTGCTGCCGTTGGCGCTCTCGCTCTGCTTGCATTTGTTGGTGGCGACGCTGCTGCTCTTCCTGTACTTTGAGTGCACGCTCACGTTCTTCCTTCTCCTTGGCAGCACGTCGGAACTGTTCAAAGCTGTTGCTCGATGTCCTTGACATACCAGCAGCCGATGTCGCTGGTGCCTTTCCCAGGCTTGCCCATGAGCCCATATTCTTGATCTTGATGTCCTGCCATTGCATATCAGCCGGCATTAACGGTATCCTTTTCATTATTGTCTGGCAGAGCAAAGAATATACTTTATAAAACACAAACAATGCATCAATACTCATTAGATTAGACTTGAAATAGTTGTACAATCAAGTTAAGATTTATCGGGAAAAGGATCATCGGGAGATGACACCATTACACGTAAAGGATGACAAATGCACCTCCTCACAGTTCTGCAGCAATACCAGTGGGGATTCAATTTTAAAAATAAAAAAACAACCTCAATTCAAATATTCTACATTTCAAAAAAAAACATAAAAATGTAAATACAGGAGGAGGATAAGGCACAATCATTCAAAATGAGTTGTAAAAACAGGGAAGGAAACTAAGTCATTCACAATGAAGTATTTTTATTACCTCCGCCACCGAAGGTGGAAGGAGGTTATGTTTTCACCTGTCTGTCTGTTTTCACCTGTCTGTCTGTCTATGTTTGTTAATTGCCGGAATCCTTTGGATTTCGGCAATTATGTTGGTCGGTTGTGTGTGTCATTCTGTCTGTCTGTCTGTGTTTGTTTACCCTGTTGCAGCCACACCGTTTCAGCGATCATGACCAAACTGGGTACAGACACCGGCCATGGTCCAACTTAGACACTTGTCGTTTTTGGTGAATCTAGGTCAAAGGTCAAGGTCACTGAAATTCTTATTTCCGCAATAACGTCCGCTAAAATGGTCGTATCGACTTCAAACCAAATCCAAAAATGTGCATCTTCCAATTCTGCATCCAACCATACATCTCATTGGGGTGTCACACCAACACTCTTGTTAGCGGTCGGGGGTCGAATGTCAGTGGGGTCAGGTCAAAACATTCAAATTGCGATAAAAACGCCATTTCAAGTCCGATTGACTTCCAAGTTATGATCATGACCAAACTAAGTGCTATAACTCATTAAACAGGAGCACTATCGACTTATAAGAACCAAATCGATTTCCAGGTTTTTGTTTTTTCAGAGATCATGGAGATATGACAAAGTTATTCCGGCAATTCCTTGCTCAACGAGCAATTTCATTTGTCTGTTTGTGTGCAGGATATCTCAAAAAGTTGTGAACGGATTTGGATGAAATTTGGTGGACTGATGTATGCGTGTACCATGTGTCCTGGTAGAATGGTAGTAGACAGTAAACCATAGCCGCTTCAAAGTGAAGTGTGCAATAATTTGACTACATTTTCAGAGTTTTTTTCATTACTCGATTTTGAAAAGGGAACTGATAATCGTGATAAAGTATGTAATCTATAATGCAATTTTTGTTGATTCCAAACCCATTGAATGTGATGAATATCATTTGGCTCTTGTTCTCCAGGCAATAATGGGTACTTTTCAGCAAAAAGTTTCAGGAGAGCAGCAATTTACAAATCAAATAATGGCTTTTTTACCGAAAATACTGACTCATAATATTTGAATACGCCTTTTCATGGTCAATTTACTGAATTTTACACTTTCCTTATATCTACCACCAATACAATAAGAAAATAAGAGCATATAGCCAATTTCGCTAAAGTAGAATGGCGGCCATTTTGGAAAATGGTCGCCGAAGCTGATCAAGGCACAATCTCGGGTGGCTCCATATCTAGAATTGTTCGGAATACATTATTCTCCATGTTTACCAATTTTGGTGCTTTTATGCAAATTTGAACAATTGATCTGAAATATCAGACGACGCTGCAGGAGTAACACTGGTTATGTCAGCTTGAATCCTTCGTCGTGTCATTAACTGAAGAACGCTGCCAGTTTGTTGGACGGGTACATTGCTAACCAAGACGCATCTGGCAATCACTGCTCAAGGGTATTAGAAGTTTGGCAATCTTAATCCTGGACAATTTCATGAAAAATTTCTCCCAAAGCTTGCGAAACATCATGAAAACGAACGAATGAACGAACGAACGAACGAACACACACACGCATGGACACGTTTGTTTGTTTTTATTATATTAAAACGGTTTAAATTTTATTTAATATTTTTATAACATTCAGTATTTGAATATTATAATAGTAAATATACATGGACAGTCAAACACAACAGTTGTTCAAGTACAAGCTGCAGCAAACATCAACATGTTGGATGAACAACACCGTCTGATCACATGATCCCAGGACGGATAGCTGGATGAAGTTTATAAATGTCAAAAGTCAGGGGGTTCTTGTTAATTTTTGGAACAGGTCATTTTGTTTGAATAAGAACTAACTCCTCATAAGGCCAGGGGTCTGGGGGCCACACAGGTGAGATCCAGGGGTGAAGCCCCACTGAGGAACCCAGGGAGGCAATGGCCCCCTGAATCTCCTACACCTTGAGCAATTTGGAAGGTTAAAAAAACGACTTTGAGAAGGTCATAATTTGTCTTTAAATTTTCCTAATTTCGCACATGTTTGACCAACTTGAGATAAATAAAATTATCAACATGTTTCTTTCATTCACGCATACATTCTGACATGATATGGTAAGTGAATAAGCTTGAATCAACACTTGGCGAACTGGATTACCTCAATCATTGTTATTATCAATCAGTAGTGGCAGGTTAGCAATTTTTCTTGCCAGAATAAGTTGTCTTTGATATCATGGTCTTATCGGATTATTGGAGTTTAAAAAAATGAAAATAAATTGAGAAGTTTTTAAAAATCGATAGGCAGGGGCGATACCGATTTACACAACAGACGGGAAAAATAACCGCTTACTGGCTTTTAACAAGAACGCCAAAAGTACAATCGTATCTGTATATAATTAGATAACTCTTTGGTAATGGAAGAGAAAATCATGAGAAGAAGATACCTTTTTAGGGACTGAAGACACACGAGAATCTGATTTGGCTCGATTAGGATTGAAGGAAACGGCACCTGGTGTGGAGTTGAAGGTCATGGGACTCGAAGTCGTCGTGAGGCCTGTAGAACCAGGTTGCTCCGTTTGCTCCCTATCAGGCTCTGGAAGTGCAGGGAGGACAGAAGAGGAAAAGTGAAGGTAGACAAGCACTGTACCACTGGGGTTTAACCCCAACAGTGAAGGCTATTTTAAAATTGAACGTCAAAGTTGTAGATCTTTGCTTCATTTGACATAAGGCACAGTTGTCTTGACATGGTGACGACACTTTTAGTACACCACTCGCACATTACCCACAAGGTGATTGCGTCACGCGTGCGTTACAAAGATTACAAACCTGTCAAATTAAGAGGTGGAACCCTGACACACACATGGATGGATGGACAGACACATGCTTGGCTCCTTTTTATAGTGTCGATCATTGTCAATCTGTCATTTAACACCCATCGATTTAATTAGTCCTGCACACACAATGAGTGCACTTAAGTGAAGGAGTGTGTATGCCGACATTGTCGCTCGCTTTACTAGGTTTACTAAATACATACGTTGGATGTCTCATACCAACAGGCAACAGTATGGTTGACAGCTTGACTTTAGACGTGTTACAAATGGGTCTGTGGAAAGATCACGAAGGTCTGCACTTGGTGAAGACTAACCTTCTGTCAAACGTCTTCTGCTCTTCCTCTTCTCCAATTGGTTCATTTGATCATATGCTTGCGAAAGTAAACATCTCTCTGGCTATTCTCAGAGAGCCACCTCAGCGCCGAGAGTCTGGCATTTCACTCGAACAGATTGGCAGGGACTGCATGCAGCCATCTCTCCTCGGGACTGGTATCCCATATCTACTGTCCCCGATGTTAATCAAATGCATGACCAAATACAGCATTGGAGTATCAGGAGGAACCCAGACGAAGATGGAGCCATCAGGACGAACTTGGATGGGATTTGGGTTTCGGCTGCTACTCCTCTACCCTTAAACCCATCCAGGCACAGCCAATTGAACTTTACAAAAACTATTTGCAAGATTCACCCCTCTGTAGACAAAGAAAGGTGCGCACAGACACCAAACCATCTATTGTCCAGAAATATCTTACGACTTCTAACCTTGTCACCACAGAATGTACACCAGCACCAGCACACAGATCAATACACACAGCACACAGACCATCTTCTATCTTCTCATCCAAACTCTCTCTTCCTCTTATGTGGCGACTTCAATTGTCATCACGCCAGTTGGCTAGGTGTGGGTACCTCTCTCACCTGCCATGGGACATCAGCAAAAGCTTTCTGTGACTCATTGGGACTGACTCAATCGGTCAACTTCCCGACCCGGATCTCAACCAATGGTACTCCATCTCTTCTGGATCTGATTTTGACAAATTTCCCTGACAATATCTGCTGCTCTTCCTTCGCTCCAATTGGTTCTTCTGACCACGTCCTTGTTAAAGTGGACATCTCTCTGGCTGTCATCAGAGAACCACCTCACCGCCGTCGAGTCTGGCATTTCACTCAAGCCGACTGGCAGGGTCTCCGAGCAGCCATCAAACTTACAGACTGGTCTCCTATCACTACTTTCTCAAACATCAACTCATCCTGGGAATTCTTTCAAAGAAACTTGCTCTCCCTCATGCACAGATTTATCCCCTCTCGTGTTCAGTTGTCTTACCCTTCCTCCCGCCCTTGGTTTACTGAAGCTTGTGGTGAGGCAGTTGTCCTGAAACAACTTGCCTTTGCCTCATGGAAAGCAAACCCAACTGAGGGCAATCTCAGTTCTTTCCACAAAGCTCGGAACAAGTGTGTATCTACCCTCAGGAGAGCCAGAAAACAACATCTTTCTCATCTCAAGTCTGAACTCTCAAACCTCTCTCCCTCCTCAAAATCCTGGTGGCGTTTAATCAAATCTGTTTCTGGTGTATGTTCCCCCTCCATCCCCTCCCTTACCTCAAATGGCCGCACTGCTGATTCCACACGTGATAAAGCTGAATGTCTAAACTCGGTGTTTGCAGCTAAATCTTGTGTCCCAAACCCATCACTATCTCTACCCACTTTACCCAGTCGCACCCAACTGTCCCTGGACTCTGTATCCTTTTCTCCTGACAAGGTGGAGAGCTTGCTTTCAAACCTCGAGTCAGATTCTGCAACCGGTCCAGACGGCATCAGCCCACGTGTCCTCAAAGCCTGCTCTTCTGCTCTTGCTCACCCTCTCTCTGTTCTATTCACCCTCTCATTTTCCCAAGGTCATCTGCCATCTGCTTGGAAATCTGCTAACATCACTGCCCTGCATAAAAAGGTGCAAAAACAGATCCCTGTAACTACAGACCAATCAGCCTTCTCCCAATCATCAGCAAGGTTATGGAATCCATCATTGCTTCAGACATGAAATCCTTCCTCTTCTCCAATGGCTTGATTTCCAATCATCAATTTGGTTTCAGACCAGGTCACTCTACCCTGGATATGCTGCTACTGCTCTCCCATCAATGGATGGAGGTCCTCAATGCCAGACAGGAAATCCGAGCCGTATCCCTGGACATATCACGTGCTTTTGACACAGTCTGGCACCCTGCCCTACTCACCAAACTCTCTTCCCATGGTATTCAAGGCCATCTCCACTCATGGCTCGCAGACTTCCTCTCCTGTCGCAGTCAACGTGTGGCCCTAAATGGAGTTCTTTCATCCCCTCTTCCTGTGCAGGCTGGAGTTCCTCAAGGTAGCGTTCTGGGCCCTGTTCTTTTTCTGGTTTTCATCAATGATCTCTCGGACTCTCTGGAAAATCCTCTATTTCTCTTTGCCGATGACTCCACCCTCTGCCGTACCATCTGTCATCCCTCAGACCGGCAAGCAGCAGCTTCTTCGCTCACTGCAGATCTGGATAAAATCACAAACTGGTCCAACACGTGGAACATGTCTTTCAATCCACACAAATCTCACACTCTCACTATGTCTCTTCGAAAGGACCGTTTACAAAACCCCCCATCCACTTTCTCAACAATCCTCTGGAAGAAGTCTTTTCTTTCAAGCTTCTGGGTCTCACTATCTGCCATGACCTTTCCTGGGAAAGTCACATTTCCAACCTCGCCTCAAAAGCCAGTCGCCGACTGGGAATCCTCCGTCGTGCAAAGTCCTTCCTCGGCCCTCTTGAGCTCCTGACTACTTACAAAGCTTTTGTCCGTAGCCTGATGGAGTACTGCTCTCCCCTCTGGGCTGGTGCTCCTGCCTTCCACCTTTCTCGACTTCACGCTGTCGAAACCAGGGCTTTTAAGATCATTGGCATCTCCCGCAATGAAGCTGAGTCTTTGGGCCTCTCACTCAATCACCGCAGGTTGGTCGGTGGTCTTTCTGTCTTCTACCGACTCCTCTCCAGCCTTGCCCCCTGCTCTCTCTGCGATTTGTCCCAACCACATTTCCACAGGGCGCTCAAGGTCCGCCAACAACCCCCTGGTAAAACTACCAAAATCACGAATCACTGCTCATCTTCACTCTTTCATTCCTCTTTTTTCCCGCCTTTGGAATAAACTTCCTCACTCTATTCTTTCCCATTCTTCCCTCCAGGCTTTCAAAACAGCTGTTCACCACCACCTCTTATCTTCCCCCATCCAAATCCTCGATCTTTTCTACCCCCGATAATCCACCCAAGCCCACTTCCTTCAATTCTCCTGCTTTCCTTCCTGAAAGTCCCTGTAATGTCCATCTTCTCCTCGCCATGTTCCCCGTCCCATCCCCATCCCTCTCCCTTCCACAGTTCACCTGTGTCTGTTCCCCAATGTTTTGTCCCTCCCACTCCCACCCCTCTTGTCTCATGCCTCCTTGCTGTGAGTTGTGTGTTAGCTCTCATACGAGCCTCGACCAAGGTATACAAAAAAAAAAAAAAAAAAAAAAAAAAAAAAAAAATACAAAGTTTTTACATTAACACGGTTCTGCTTGACAAGCACTTTTAACCTGCCATTGCTATGTTCTCTTCCTGAATGACCATCAGACACACGGAAATACGAGAAATATCTGTGGATGAGACCGAGAGGTGTTGATCTCCAACAAATATAAATATAATTAAAACTGGTGAACCAGTAATCCCGGGCTTCAAGGCGTGCCTCCGTTTTAAGAAGTTTCAACACCATCACCCTGTCACATGATGTGGGTTTTCCGAGTTAGAAAGTTAGTTCAAGTCTGCAATGGGGCCCAGCTACGGGGTCCCTCAAGTTATATCAATGAAGGATTGAAAAGCCCAGAGCAATACATGATAGAGAAAAAAACTTCACATTGGACAAATCGAGGCTGGACAAATTTTCAAGTCCCCAAAAAAGTCCAATAACTCCACATTTGCATATTAATGTAAATGGCGAACTTGTAGAACGTGAAAATATCTTCCAGAATTTGTGGTCACTTTTTGTCTATCTTCTTTGGTTTTCATTTTACGACATGTCAAAAATGGGTGATTTTAAAATTTGGGGGCTCTGGGGCCTCACTGGGGTAAAATACAGACATAGCGTAAACATATTTGGAGTCCCCTCTTCAAGGCCTATCAGAAACTGTCATTAAATTTTTTCAACTCTCATTTGCATATTTGGCATATTTAATGAGGCGAATCGGCATCATTTTAATCATATAAATTATGTAACGATTTCGACGAAATTAACAACTTAACATTGCAATGGAACCTTGCAAATGTGTGCAAAAACTTGAGGCTGTCGTATTACCCCTTCTGGAGAAGAAGATGTTTTTAGGTTTTGGAGAAAATCCAATATGGCCGCCATACCACGTGACCTACGTCATCAAAATTTTCAAAGTATAAACTTCAGGTGGAGAGTTATTCAATAGATAAGTTTCATTGAATTTCATCCAAGCGTTGTTTTTATTTTATGACATTTCAAAAATGGGTCATTTTCAACTTTGGGGGGCGCTGGGGGCTCACTGGGGTCAAATACAGACATAGTATAAATATATTGGGAGTCCCCTGTTTATGTGCTATCTAAATTTGTCATTAAATTTTTTCAACTCTCGTTTGCATATTTTGCATATTTAATGAGGCGAATCGGCATCATTTAAAATCATATAAATTAAATAACGATTTCGACCAAATTAACAAATTAGCATTACCATGGAACTTAGCAAATGTGTGCAAAAGATTGAGGCTGTCAGATTATCCCTTCTGGAGAAGAAGATGTTTTTAGGTTTTGGAGAAAATCCAATATGGCCGCCATACCACGTGACCTACGTCATCAAAATTTTAAAAGTATAAACTTCAGGTGGAGAGTTATTAAATGGATTAGTTTCATTGAATTTCATCCAAACGTTGTTTTTATTTTATGACATTTCAAAAATGGGTCATTTTCAACTTTGGGGGGTGCTGGGGGCTCACTGGGGTCAAATACAGACATAGTATAAATATATTGGGAGTCCCCTGTTTATGTGCTATCTAAATTTGTCATTAAATTTTTTCAACTCTCATTTGCATATTTTGCATATTTAATGAGGCGAATTGGCATCATTTTAAATCATATTAATTATGTAACGATTTCGATGAAATTAACAAATTCACATTACCATCGAAGTTAGCAAATGTGTGCAAAAGATTGAGGCTGTCAGATTATCCCTTCTGGAGAAGAAGATGTTTTTAGGTTTTGGATAAAATCCAATATGGCCGCCAGACCACGTGACCTACGTCATCAAAATTTTCAAAGTATAAACTTCAGGTGGAGAGTTATTCAATAGATAAGTTTCATTGAATTTCATCCAAGCGTTGTTTTTATTTTATGACATTTCAAAAATGGGTCATTTTCAACTTTGGGGGGCGCTGGGGGCTCACTGGGGTCAAATACAGACATCGTATAAATATATTGGGAGTCCCCTGTTTATGTACTATCTAAATCTGTCATTTAATTTTTTCAACTCTCATTTGCATATTTTGCATATTTAATGAGGCGAATCGGCATCATTTAAAATCATATAAATTAAATAACGATTTCAACCAAATTAACAACTTTACATTCCCAAGTTACTTAGCAAATGTGTGCAAAAGATTGAGGCTGTCTGATTATCCCTTCTGGAGAAGAAGATGTTTTTAGGTTTTGGATAAAATCCAATATGGCCGCCATACCACGTGACCTACGTCATCAAATATTTCATAGTATAAACTTCAGGTGGTGAGTAATAATCCTGTTAAGTTTCGTTGAATTTCATCCGACAGTTTTCCCTCCAGATCCGCCACAAAATCGGTCAGTAGAACATAAAACCCGTTATAATAATAATAATAATAATACTAACGAATTCAATAGGGCTTCAGCACTTGCTTGAAGCCCTAAATATAAACTAGCAGCCAGCTGGCCACAGTTGGTACGTTCACACACACACACACACACACACACACACACACACACACACACACACACACACACACACACACACACACACCACACACACACACACACACACACACACACGAACGTAAAACATCAGAACCAAACAAACATTGATAACTCTCACAGCTCCCCCTCGCAGCTCCTCCCAACATGATTAATAGCAAATATCATAATTTTAAACTTACCCTGTACATACATAAACCCCAGATATGCCCTTCCCATTGGTGTCCAGAAGAACATAGTCAAAAAATAAAGAATAAAAAAAAAAAACATTCCAATCAATGGTAGCAATCCATCAGGGGTTTCCACTCGGACCTTGCATCCGGTTGGGAGTTGGCAGTATGAGAAGCGTCCCATTTCGCGAGCTCAGAAATTTCTCAACGTCTTGTGCAGAGGCACAACCCTTTCTCTCAGGTACTTTTCCATCGATTTGCAACTTATTTCAGAATCTTTGTGACCCATTTCAGGTTACAATCCTTATCTCCGATTAACGTCGTACTTTATGATGCCCTGAACGCCGACGTCTCCTGGGGTTTCTCTGCGCATGCGCACCAACCATTCTGGGGTGGAATAAGTAATTTAAAAGTGCTGCATTGATGGAGCAAAACATGAGATGAACTAATGAATGGCCCACAGCTCCTTACTTCACAAAGATAAGTAACAATGTCAAGCTTCTGCAATTCTCAATGGTTTACGGGACTCACTTTGTTGCTGGTTGGCTTTTCCTGGCTCCACACGCTCCACAGAAGACAGTACAGATCCATGGTGTTGGATCTCAGATTGAGTGCCTGGTGATCGTCGATCGTCTTCCCCGCTGCCGGCGAATGCCGGCTGCGGCAGATTAAACAGAAGACAAAATAAACAACTACAACAACAACAAAAAACAAATTGCAATGCAGTCTCTTCATAAAAGTAACATCAAGTAATCAGTCCCCAATTAAGGAACTCATCAATTTGTACGGTCATCTTTCATCGTCATTGCGAGAGTATACTGCACAAAACAACTATTATTTAACTCCTTTTCAAATGAAAATATCATTGCAATCAGTGCAAGAAAGGTTATTTTGACATCATTCAAGATTCATGAGAAATGCACTTAGCAAAGGAATAAACACGACAAAACAAAAGAAAATAACTCTCGAACTGGGCAGGTGCTCTCACCTGTTGAGGTTGGGATCTGTGGGTCGCCATCGGCATCCCGCTCCCACCCGGGCTACCTCGCATCACTCGAGCTTGCGCCAGGGGGGACTTGGCCTGGGGTGAGGCCGCGGGCACGCTCCCCGGGCCTGCGGCGGAAGCAACGGGCACATAGAGCGTGCCTATCGCCTCGCAGATACACGCCGGCACACCCGTTCCGCAACCAACATGGAAGAGGTGCTCTCGACCCCGCTCATCCCATTAATTTGGTCTGCAGTAGTCCAGTTAGTGTCTTCTCCTAAAATTGGGCAAGTAGTGCCCAGAAATTTCCGCTGCTTTGTAACCAACTGCTTTTACCTTAAGAGGATTATCAAGGCTTAAGATGTTGTTTGTACAATTTCAAACCCAAATAGAAAATAACCCCTGCTCCCCAACACGAACCAAAATATTTCCTGGTTTCAGATTTGATGCATAACATGGGGTAATTTTGTGGAGGGGGGGAGGGCGTGGGGGTGCACTTCAACAACAACAAAAAAGAATTTTGGAAGTAGTCCAAGTCAGAAGTAAAATATGGATTCTAGCCCACAGCAACCAACCACGGAGTTTCCTTGTTTATAAAAAAAAAAGTTCCATTCAC
>NC_140974.1:74236785-74239285 GCF_056783735.1 Eptatretus burgeri | reverse complement strand
TGTATATATATATACATATATACATATATATATATATACATATATACATATATATATATATATACATATATATATATACATATATATATACACATGTATGAGAGCCTGGTGTTGGCGCAGTGGTTAGGGCAGCGGCTTGGGATCCAAGAGGTCCTGAGTTCAAGCCCCGTTGGGCCACTGAATTAATACACCAGGTGGTTGACTCAGCCTGTCATCCTTCCGAGGTCGGCGAAATGAGTACCAGTATACTGGGCCGGTGTATACCCTGGTTAAAATAGGTGTACCATATCCCTGTGTCGTAAGAGGCGACCAGGGTTGCGTCAGGAAGGGCATCCGCGTAAAACATGTGCCAAATCTCTATGCGGATCATACGGATGATCCGCTGTGGCGACCCCTAACGGGAGAAGCCGAAAGAAGAAGAAGAAGAAGATGTGTGCGTGTGTGTGTGTGTGCGTGCGTGCGTGCGTGCGTGCGTGCGTGCGTGCGTGCGTGCGTGCGTGCGTGCGTGCGTGCGTGCGTGCGTATTGTTCCAGATCTGGAAACCATTTGCATTCAACATCCAGGTCCCAAAAGTCAGTTATCCCGTAAAGTACATGTGTAGTCAGATCCTTTCTTTTGTCGAATTGGAGAATCAAAAAACGTGCATTGCGACTTATTTTTAGTTAGCTTATTAAATCTTTACATCCAACGAACCCTCCAACGAACAAACAACAACCATTCCATTCCCCATCATGAACCACTACCCAACCGCTGTCGACAAACACTGACTTGCCAAGGCAGGGTCTTGCAGCCGTTCCTTGCCGCTTCCTCCAGCCTCCCAATTCAATCTGGTGGTTGTTCCTTTTGAGCGAGTCTGCAGTAGAGTGAACGGGTTTTTCCGGCCTGGCCGAAATCCCGCCCAGAAAGGGCGGACCCATGGAAGCCCCATTCAATCGGGGAGAACAGTGACGTCGGCTTCACCAAGGCCCCTCCCCAATCGAGGGGGATCTATAAAAATGACGAGTGGGGTTGCTAAGGTGTCGTGTTTTTTTGGGTTGCGCTTGAATTCTTGAATGTTTCCGAGCTGTGGTTATGAGGGGCTGTTACGAGTTCTTAGTTGATTTTTGCTGTCACGAGGGTTGAGCAGAGGGTCATCGAGGCAGCGAACGCGTCTCTGCTGGGCCTTCACAAGGAAGAGCAGAACGACCCCGACCTCCCTCCGTGGACCCCGACTATTCACCACCCGAGCTCCGCCACGAACGAGTCCACCACGTGCGACTGGGACCAGGCCGACGACCATTGGCAGGTGCCGCAGCATGGAGTACCCCTTTTCTCCGACAGCCAGATACCCATCCGGACTCTGACCCCCACCTCGTCTCTCTCTCATCGGCTGGAGGGTCCAATAAAGAACTCTGGGTTTCTTTTCTTTTTGTGTGTCTGCGTGTGGGCCCGTCTTGTAAGAAGAACTGAGTTAGTATTTTTGCTGATTGTAAATATTTCCCTGATTGCATATTCGCACCACATCTTGCCTTTGTCTTTATTTTACTGTTAATAAATTTATTAGAAATGTTCCCAGTCAGTTTCTGTCCCTTTTTACATTGGTCCAGCATGGTCCAGGTCCGAGTATAAGCGGGGTTTCATCCCCGATTATAATCCGTTAATTCCAGCCGGCACGGCTTTGGCAGTTCCGCTCGGCTGCACCCGAACCGGAGTTGGTAGTCGGTGGTTGGAACTCTACTGCAGTCGGTAGAGTGACCAGGTTCGAGCATGACGTGCCGAGGGCATGGTTTCCCCGGTAGTCGAAATCGTGTAGTTTATTCGGTAAATTTGTTATAGACAAATAGACCCTACGCTACGCGGTTGAGATATTGGCGTCCACGGTCAGTTCAGTGACCCGCCAGCTCTCGGAATTATCCGGAGCGACGGCCTACATTTCCGGGGAGTCTTGTGGGAGACGGCGTAACCTCCCCCACCTGGAGGTAGATCTCGCCACCGACCCTCGGCCCACAACAGTTTGGTCGTCAGGAGTGGGACCTCGAACCCCACGCCTCCACAAAAAAATTTTTATGGTTTTCGAATCCGCAACAGTTTGGTGTCAGGAGTGGGATGCGAACAGCTCTGCCCCCATAGAAGCGTTTATGGGATTCAAACCCACAACAGTTTGGTCGTCAGGAAGTGGGATTCAAACCCCTCCGCCCCCACAATAAATTTACAGGACACCAAACACAACAGTTTGGTGTCTGGAGAGGGACTTGAACCCCTCCGCATCCACAGATAAATTTACGGGACTCGGATCAGGGGTGTGCTTGGAAACCTCCCTCCCCCCCCCCCATTTCCCTCCGAAATTAAGAGCATCCAAATTTTAGTGATTCTCAGTACAGAGCGACGTAGGCCACGTAAGTATCACGTTGGCTCACAGGCGAGCGGTTGATGCGATCGACGGGCGACGATACGCTTTTGATTATCGCCCATACGGGGGGGGGGGGGACGAGCAAATCGTAAACCGCCGCCCTGGCGAAGC
>NC_140974.1:74229285-74231785 GCF_056783735.1 Eptatretus burgeri | reverse complement strand
GTGTTATTGTGTTCAAGTATTGTGAGTCAGTATTATCTGAATTATTGTGTTCAATTATTGTGAGTCAGTATCATCTGAATTATTGTGTTAAATTATTGTGAGTCAGTATTATATGAATTATTGTGTTCAATTATTGTGAGTCAGTATTATATGAATTATTGTGTTCAATCTGAAAAAAAATGAAACTGAAAACCCATTGAGAATCGTTGTTATAAAGGGGAAAATGCAAAATGAGATGAATGATAATAGGCTACAAGCCGACAACAGGCATAACTGTTATAAGAACTGTGAATGAACTGAGAATTATAAACCTGTAGGGACACTGAAAGGTATTTGCACTGTGCTTAAAGCTGTTTTGCAGGCCCAGCTATATGAGAATGAATGATAATAGCCTATTGCCATCAGCTTGTAAAGCAGTCCTGTTGCCTCCTTCACAATGAGTTGTGCTGTTGGATCTTGAATGAAATTTAAAACTGTACTTAAAGCCAAATTGATTTCGTTTTTGTTTGGTTGTTTTGTTTTTTGTATATTTTTGGTCAGTAATGCAAGGTGTGTGTATGTCTGGTAGCTGTCATGTGTGATAGTAACCTCTGTCTGCAGCAGAGGGTCACTCAATCTTCCAGTCTGTGTCCCGTGCATAAATAGGCTACATACCACTCTTTGCAATTACAGAAGCCTTTTTATTAATGTGGCTGGCTGTTTTTACTGTGTTATACATCAGAGTGTACTAATTAATGTGATGCCAGTTTCGTTTAGTTTGGTTCTGTTTAGTTTTAACAGCTGGCAGTACCGAGGCGTTAACCAATGTGCTCCAGGCACTGTAGATTTTTTTTATGCGCTCTGTGACGTCACTGCAGTGTGTTTCAAGTGTGAGACGGGAGGGGGGTCGCGAACCCCAACTTAAATTTTTCGGGGGATCGCGGCTCAAAAAGCGTTGAGAACCACTGCATTAGAATAAGGGATGACGGGGAGAATGAGATAGTTAGGGGGACGTAGCAAGTGGAGCGTCAGTGTGGTTTGAAAAATAAAACCGGGAAAGAAACATGATGAGTGAACGTGGGTCAGCGGGCCCGAGTGCGAGTGGAGTGAATGTGGAATGCATGGTGCGAATGAATGATGGGGGGGGGGGAAGTGAATCCCACCCAAGGGAACCCAAGAGTTCCCACCCAAGGGAACCCAGGCTTAGTGTAATGTTAGCTAGTGGGTTGGTTAAATTAACCAAAACGGATGTCAGTTTGTTGTTGGTGTTGGATGAAGGCACGAAACCTTTTGAAGGGTGCGTGAGTCTATTGACTGGCTGGGTGTGTGGCTGTTGAAATGTGCGCACTGAGCAGAGGGCCCCCTGGGCACCGGAGTAGTCAGTCAGAGTAGGCAATAGGTGCAAGGGATCGAGTTGGTGAAATGGGCACGGGCAGCCCACGGAAACGGGACCCAGAGCACCAAAATGTCACGTGGGCATCGAAGGGGACACTGAAGGGGCATTCCCCACGTTCATACGGAGTAGGTAGGCTCGGAGACAGCCTCAGTGACCTGGGGGTACCGTAGTTTGAGTTCGGCAGATGGGTATCCCTGCAAATGGAGCCACGCCGCCCAGCCACGAAATTGTGCAAGAGCATGAGAGAAAATTTGTGGGCCGGGCCCAAATTAATAACGAACACCAACACAGGCGACGGGAATCATGGTTTCTAGAACTGACAATTTATAGAGACAGGCGTGTTGAAAAGCCCCGGGGATAGATTAACCTTTAATAAATGCCAGGATAGATAGGAAACGTGTACCCGTTTCCATCCATAGCACCATCCATCCCTTCGCTGTCCGTGGGCTGCTGGACTCATCTTGGGAGATTGCTGAAATCTGAGGGATTGTTCTGAGGTTGCATTGGGCATCAGGACAGATTCACTAGTCTCTTCCTCAATCACCTCAAAAAGGATCTTAGGGATTGGGGAAAGACGGTCAGGACAGGTTATCCGAACAAAGACGATAAGGGGGCCAAGGACACACGTAATTATAAAAATAAAATAAAAATAATAAAAATAAAAATAGTCCAAATTTCGTTGTTGTTTTGTTGTTGCAAACTAATGGGGGTGGATATGAACAAACAGGCAAAGGCGATAGGTTGGGGGGAGACCGTAGGGTATGTCCGAGCCCGTTTTCAGACCGGCCGGCGCTACCGCACTCCCTCCACAACCTCACGAGATCAGACCGAGGCCAGCCAGCTTCGTGCGCCGACCTCCTGTTGTACTGCATCTTGCCTGGTTTGTGTTTGCCATGCTTTGCCTTGCCTCCATACCCGTCCTTGTTTTGTTTGCTCACCCATGTCGCAAACCTTCACCATGTGCTCCAGGCCCACCTCTGAAAGTGTTTTGCAAGAACTGCCCTGCAGGCAGCTGCATTGCCGGGGACTGCATTTGAGCAGCCCGGATATCGCCTTGTTGTTCCATGAAGGTCGGTTCAAATGGACCGGTGACTGCACTGAGCAGCCCGGAGATCTTGTTGCATA
>NC_140974.1:74189285-74214285 GCF_056783735.1 Eptatretus burgeri | reverse complement strand
GGCTCATTGTCAAGTCCTTCCCATGGGGAATATGATGTTACTGATGATGTCATCGGTGCCTTCATTATGACATCATAATTCGACAAGTGCAATGCTTGATCTGGTCAGCATGAAAAATAATTTATCTGCAATTGTTGAAACCGCAAACCGATCAATGCAAAACTTTAACTCATTGTTCAACCATCCATGGGAAATATAGTTTGATACAAGTGGCATCATCGGTCACTTGTCTTTGTCTGGCATCAAATTGGATCAAAGAAAAAAAAAAGAAAAAAAAACCTCAAAAGAAAACAGAAGAGTTGGCTTGCACCAAATCCTCAAGACTGCGCAGGACAAGTATTCGATGAATACCATCCCATAGCTTGTTTTTTTTAAGTGATTCTTCACCATTGAGAGATGGGGCGAAAAATGACATAGCACGGTAGCTCAAAAAAGTTATGGATGGATGATAAAACTTGGTGGATGAGTGGGTTGGTGATGAGGACAAGCCGATGAGATTTTGATTCATGTCCGGATGCAGATCCATCGCATCAGTGGGATACAAAATGTAAACTGTTCAGCCTGGCAGAGGTATGTGCTCTTCAGAGTGCCGTTCTCGTTCGAGAAGTGTCCGTTTGTGTGTGTTGTCTGACTTCAATGCACTCCTGAACTGCTGAACAGAATGAGTTTAAAACTGCTGGTTGGACTCGCAGTGTTGACAGGGTGGTTTGAGGAGGTAAAATATTGTTACGGCTGTGGAAATTCGCATTACACCATAAAGGGCCCGTAGGTGAGATATCTTGATAGGTGCATGTGTAGTTAGCCCTAACCCGTTGTATAGAGGGAATTTATGTGATTCATTCGGGCTGCGATCCTTTGAGTGAGGCGTTTTTCTTTTTCTATCTTTTATTTCAAACACATAACATTTCAACAACCACACCATCCCCATCACAGCGCCAACCACACTGCAACCACGCCACCTCCACCATCTACGCTACCACATCTTCGCCACTCGCCATTCAACAGGCTCGGTGCGGTTACGATCTCCGCGGAGGAGCAAACAAAAACCAACAAGGATGCTCGGTGGGCTTTTCCCACCTGTGTCTTCTGTTGACTTCCCCGCGCTTGGAGTGGGAGGAGGGGCGATGCAAGTCAAAGGTCAGAGGTCAGATAAAGGAGGGGCCTGATTTTGGGGGAATAATGCTTGGCTCCGAGCCAAAAACTGACTCCCTCGGCCCCCGGACGGAGCGGGGTGGAGGGAAAGCGTGAGGGCACGCCCCCTTCGAGAAGCTTCTCCAAGAAGCTTGAAGGGAGTCGGGGCCAAAAACGGGGCGGGGCGGAAGGGCGGAGTCCCGCGCGATAAAAGACGGACACGGGCGGGCGCAAAAAAGAGCTCCCTGAGAGGCTCCCAAAAAGAAGGTTTCCTAAAAAGGCTCCCTCTAGCGCTTTTTCTTCCTCTTCGTCTTGGCTGATGGTTCGGTTGGTTTTTCAGGAAGAGGTCCTGTGCCCGCGCCTTGGCGAGCGGCCCTGTCACGAAGGCACGAACGGGAGACTCGGCGGCGCCCGTTGCGAGGTGGACCTGTGCGTCCGGACGGGGAGTGCCGGAGAGGGTTCGCCGGCCGCGAGAGAGGTCGGGGCCGACCACGCTGCGACCACGCTGACCACAGCGACCACGCTGACAGTCGCAGGAGAGGACCACACGACCGACCACACCACAGGAGAGGACCACACGACTGCGACCGACCACAGCGACCACGCTGACAGTCGCAGGAGAGGAACTCACCAGCCAAAGGGAAGTCGCGACTTCTTTCTTTCTTTTCTTTGGGGTTTTTGTATGGATCTTGTGGCGCCGTGTCTCGTAAAGTAGAGCTGTTTAAGTGTTGCCGTGTGTACGCGTATTCGGTTGTAGCTCTGCATCGTTTATTTTGTTTTCATTGCTTTAGGTGCATTTTGATTGTGTATGGCTGTAAATATGTGCCTTACGTGCTTGTCTGTGTGTGCGTGTGAATAAAATGCTTGCTTGTTGAACTGTGCCCGTTTCGCTTTGTCTTTTCTCTATTGACCCTCCATCTTGCATCACGGAAAGGGGTTCGTAGTGGGTGCAACATCCCAGTAATTAACCGTAACCGTCGAGGCCAACGATAACACCGCTCGGTTATCACTGTAGCCCGGAACGGACCGCTTAAGCAGTTCGTGTCCGGAGTCAGCCTGTGGCGTGGTACGATCGCCCGGTCGACCATCCACGCAGGTGCTTAGGTAGATCGAATTTGGCGAGCAACCCTATCCTGCGCGGGTGGGAAATTGGCACGGTCGTGGTGGGGTTAAACCCCCACCCGTGACTAGCTCCCCACGTTGTTCCGAGAGGGTCACGACAGAATTGTCTGTCCGGTGGGCGACGTGCCGCGATTCGAGTGACGCGGCCGTCCGCACGCCGGTGGGCGCGAATTCGCAACAATATCATAGCCCGAGGGTTTCAGGGTTGGTTGGGGGGGAGGGGAGGACCCCAATTCTCTCTATGTAAATAGGTATGGCCCAATTCTGTTCCAGCTGGGAGTGAGTACGAGTCAGACTCAAATATGCCATTTCTACAGGACTTATTTTGCACGTGAGGATGGGTTCATCGCTGGTTTTAATGAAGCAGCAGCAATTTCAGCTGGATTAATACAAGGACCGATTGTGCCAAACTAAGGGAGAAGCTCAATCCTTAGCGATATTTTCATGACAAGTGATTACACCGTTTCATCATTATACTCTCAACACAACTCATCTCCACAAAAGAATATTAATGTGCGCTAATTTCAATCAAAACTTGCACCAAACGTTCGTGACAATCCAGGAACAGGCAGAAAGAAAACACTCGCACTTCCCTCCAGAGGAGGCAAAATTGTTCAGATCTACTGAGATAGACTACGTTCGCCTGAAGAAGGAATAATATGACGACTCTCATAATATTGTTACAGACATTCAAAAATATACCCGAATTATGAAGCTGGAAAAAAATGACTTCACAATTTCTTATTCTTTTTGATAGTTATTGGATTTTAATGTAAATAAGCTCGAGACCAGCTGAGTCAATTTCAGTGATGTTTTGTTCAAATCTCTTCCAGCACAAACTCAAAACCTAATGATTTACTGCGACCTTTTAGGGTCAATTCCAAATGAAGTATAACATTGGAACCTCTTATCCGGAAATCCAAATAACGGAAACACCGATTATCCAGAAAAAACAATGGACTCTCACCAGTGACTGTACATCCAGAAAATCATCCATCATTCAGAACCACAGCCGCAGTTCCGGTAACCACTACTCCACCATGTCGCACTACAGTTGGTAGATTTGTGCTACGGGTTTCCATAGTTGCCATAATTATTCGAGTGCAACTCATTCGGGACTTATGAATGGAACCGATCCAGATCTTGTGGTCAACCCGAGGTTGACAAATGTTAAACGAGTTGCTCTCCTCAAAGTCAAACACGTTTGCCAAGTGCATTAAAATTGCTCATAACAATGTTAACATGAGCGTTTCAGACACGGAAGCACTTTTGTAAATCCCCCCCCACCTCTCCATCCCCCCACCCATATCAATGAACAAAGCAGATACAGAAATACAGTAGCCCGAATGCCCTTAATTGATCCACCACTCCTCGTTTGTGAAAGTGAGACTGGACTGCCAGTTTTTTCTGAATTGCTCAACCGAATGAGGGACCGGCAAAAATAATTGCGTGCTATTCCAGTCTGATGCAGTGTGGGTTTTCGCATCGGTCTTTTCACATTTGGGTTACAGCACTCATGGCAATGGCCGATCCAAAGTGTGCTTCTATTCCAATTACGGTTCCTATGATGGTGGCAATGATAGGAGCGGCATAAAGAATGGGAAAAGACCATTATCTGCCAAGAGAAGTGAAAGAGTTGGGGCAAAGAAGATGCGTGCTGGGAAATGAAACGGTGGTGGAATGCGCCGAGCATTACGCAAAAAGTCGAGTTATTGGAAGAAAAAAAGCCCGATCAATCACGGGATCTTCACATCACATAGAGATCTTCGTTTTGGAAGCAAATACATCGAGGATTTATTGGGAAGTACAATACAAGGTTTTAAAAAAATTTCGAACAATTACATGCCTATAATACATACAATACAATGCTTTATTATACAGTACATTTATTTGATGTTTCTTTTTATATACAGTACATGTGTATAAAGTGTATAATACCTGTGTTGATGAATCATTATTGGGGGTCGGGGTCGGACAAATTAGGATTGGCAACACAATGTAACACGACGACATACATTAAAAAAAAATTAAAATTATTTATCCATTAATCGGAAATATCGTTTATCCGGAACACCCTTGGTCCTGACCATTCAGGATAAAAGAGGTCCCGTTGTATGATGATGATAAATGCTGAATACTACATCAGACGACACAAATAATTTTGAAGATCCGGACAACAGGCACAGCATTTTGGTTTGTTGAGACAGGGAGATTGAGATTTTGGCCTCTAATTGAGATTTTGGCCTTCAACAAAACAAAATGGAGATAACAAAAGCGTTGCTGTTATGGCACATGATGGAGTGAACAGAGTTGCTTGGATAAGGATGATTTGGAAAACGTTTTACTTGTTAGATTTCTACAATTAGCCTGAATCATTCGATTTCTACCAGTCACATTCCACAATTGGCCGTATAACTCGTAAAGTACAAGAATACCCATCATAATCATCAATCATGCATGTTCTTCAAAATGTGATGTTTTGGGTAAAAGTTTGCAAAAGGTAAAAGCCAGCTTCAAAAATCAAATTAACTTTGAAAATCTTTTCTTATGGCATGTTGGCTGGATGAAAAAGGCCGAGCTATTTAAGAGCTGTAAAATGACACCTGAACAACCGTTCAATGTCAATTGAGAGTGAAATGATGGCACTTTAAAATTGGCTGGAGGTTGGGGGGGGTCAAGGTTTTGATAAAATTTTGATGACCAACATCTGAGAAACAAGATGTCCAACTGACCTGGTATCACGCATATCAACCCATCCACCAATTTTTCATCAGAGTCAGAAGCAAGGAGGGGGGGGGGGTGAAGAGGTGTTATCCCATTGTAAGATTTCAATCGGGAATGGGATCTTTTAGTACAACGGATAAGCACGATAATTGTGCGTTTTATGAGAAAAGCATGAATTTTCTGATATAGTTAGTGAATACCATAAGGTTTATTTTCAGATGTGGAGGGAAGTCAGATTTGACCTCTGAGGACTTTGAGGTCAAATCCAAGATGGCCACCAGTCCACCGGGTCTAATGTTCAAACGCGTTTAATTTTGGAACTAAACAGTGTAAAAAAAAAACATTTAAGGTGTCATTTCCAACTAAGTTTGGAATGGCCATTCGTTTGGTGATGCTTTTGAGATCGCCAGGAGCCAAGAAAATGCATTTCGATCAAGGTCAAGGTCAAATTACGTTAAAAACTTTTGGACATTCTTTTGGTAAAGACAATGGATTGGACCTATGCAATATAGCGAAACTTCACTTCCATTTTGACACTATAGGGATAATAATACAAAAAAATTAACAGAATAGTCCCATGCTGCTAGTCTATTTAATACTTTATTAAGAGCAATGATGATGATGGTAATGGTAGTGATCAAAATCTAACAGCCTCCAGAACAGAAGCACAGTGCAGTGCACTTGAGCGCAGCTTTGGCACACTTGCACCATCCAGTGCATCCTTTCTCACAGCGAGAGCGGATCAATTCATGGCACGATTTTGATGCTTCGGGGAGAGTGGTCCAAAGCGGCTGCCACCCAGTTGTTTCCTTTGTCCAGCCCCAGTCAGATGGCTTTGGCATCTCTGGATCCAGGACCAATGCCTGGTTCCAACAGTTGGCCTGGAAGCAAGTGCGCTTGATGTGCTGTTTGAGTGCTGCCTGGGTTGGAGGAATGTTCTCTAGAGTTCTAGACTTCTGTGTGAAGAGCCGTTTCCTGGCATGATTCACTTCCGTGCTCTCACTGGTTCGGTCGTACATTAGCAACACAAGTCACTCCAGCAGTAACATTGATCCTTCACTGACCTCACTTGGCATGCATAGGAGTTCATTGAAAGCATCATTCACCTCTGGGCAAGACTTCCAAGTTTCCCAGGCAGTCTTCTTTCTTCTGCCAGCGAATGCAGATACAGTGTCACACCCGGTGAAAGTGTGAAGGACTGGGAGAGTCATACACTGTTGGATTCATTGTGGCAACCATTTCGTGAATAACTATGTAACGAAAGCTTGACCCGACACCAAAGGCAACCCACAGCTCATTAGGAGCTGTCTTGCTGAATGAAGCTACAGCCAGTACTACCACATCAGTATCAACGGTACGTATGGTCACCTTCTTACACCCCTTTTGCACAGCATCTGCCACATGCAGAAGTAGACGAGTGTCGGCCTCCTCCTGTGAACATGGGGCAAGGTAGGCCAAGTATGACTCAGCCGGAGAGCAAAGGACTCCACTTCCATCTGTTGCATACAGTTCCTTGCCCTCTGCTAGAAGAAGATGAACAACTACGCATGACAGGAAACTAAACAATTCGGTTTTGTTATCATCACATCGAAGGAAGTCCTTCCAGTTCTTTGGCATCACAGTAGAAGGAGCCACAACCTTCATCACCCGTGATGTACCAAAGTTTTCTTCTGGCATTAAAATTATTTAAAAAAAAAAATCCAAAGGTATTTCCTTTCTTCTCCATTACATATTTTGTGGGTCATCCATGTTTTTCTGCGCAGTCTGGTTCCAAAATTAAGGACGTTTGAACATTAGACCCAGGTGACTAGCGGCAATCTTGGATTTGACCTCTCACTGTCCCTTCAGAGGTCAAATCTGACTTCCCTCCACATCCGAAAATAAACATTATGGTATGAACTAACTATGCTAGAAATTTCATGCTTTTCTCATAAAATGCACAATTTGTTAAAATATGAGAGCTTATCCGCTGTACTATTTAGTTTGCATATTATAAAGAAGGTGCGGCAAAACATCTTGGCAGACGCTACTCAAGAACAAGACGATCCAGGTGGAGGACTGTTTTGGACCAGCTTTTGAGGTTGTGTTCAAAGAAAGGGGATGTGGAATGATGAACACAAAATAATGGATTTTATAGCTTTACCACAACAGTTCCAATAAAAAGAATACTTAATTGGATTTTTGTGATGTTGACAAACTACAAAACGAGATCAACATGAAACCTCAACAATGAAATGGCAAAAAAAACTGATGACGTTTGGAACATGCCAATAATGACTTCACAGGGGGGAACAAAAAGAAAGTTTGATGTTGATGAAATGACAAAGCATATTATTCAATATACACTTAATAAGACAACCACTACTACTAATAACTACCACAACCACCACCAAAACAGTAACGACAAGCCCCAATTAATCCCACCTTGTGAGGCCAGCCACGTCAATTTTCCCTCTATCACGAGCATCTTTTCTCTGCACCCACAGTACACACCACTCCAGCAATTCCTTCCAACACCATTTTGGTCTTCCCCTTCTCTCCTCCTGTCAACTACATCCGGATCAAAGACCTCAGTGACCACATCTCCCTCCGTCCTAAGCACACGGCTTAAATAATGCAGACGTGGCTCCCACACATTTTGCAAATGTTCCTTACTCCTGTCTACCTCCAGATATCCTCGATCCTCTTCCTTGCCATTGCCATTGCAGAGATCCCCATCAACACTTCCAACATCCATATCATCCTCTGCAGGAATCTCTCCACCACCGTTCTTAAGACCCAAGCCTCTGACCATGCAGGGCAACTGGTGTTTTGCAATTCTTCACCCGAAATCAAACCGGAATCTTTTGATCATGCATCACCCCAGAAATACTCCTCCACCCTCTCTCTCTTTCTCTCTCTCTCAATAGTAGTGGGAGTGGAAGTGGAGGTGATGATTATGTAGTAGCAGTAGTAATAGTAATAGTTGTAGCAGTTGTATAATAAAGGAAAATTTTCCACAAACTTTACTGTTTACATATTCATAGCCGTTTAAATATCAAATAAAATGAGCCTTGAAAAATAAAAATAATAAAAACTTCGAAGTGTTTGCAAATTATAGATAATTATATATTTTAAAATTATTTGACATCTTTGATGGTTGTTATTTATGGACAATTTCCTTTTGAAAATTATTGGGTTTTTTTGACATTATTTTGTCAGTGAATGGAATTTCCGTTGGCTGGTTGCTTCGGGCTACAATCCATTGTCCCACAGCTACTGTTATGAATAGGAATGTTAATAATAAAAATAATAATAGATCGTGAAGTGAGTCTATGTGAGTACCCAAAACATTCAAGCCTTCATATTGACAATGTACATGCCCTAACATGTGCAGATCATTAGAAAAAAAAAATCCTGTTCGCATTTTGAGGGACAAAGTCGACACAGAACCAAAGCGTCACTATCCTGCTTCTGTTAAATATTGTGATGCCTCTTCTGCATAACAATGTTTTCCTTTGCAAGGGCCATCAACTTGATCAGCAAATATACATTAGGAACATACTTTACACTGACTGCAAGATGTTAACCTGCAAATTTACTGCCTAAGAGTGTTATAAAATGACGGGAATGGCTGCATCTTTTTTTCCTGGAACAAAAAAAAAGAAATTGTGAAGATAATATATTCACTTTTATCACTTGAGAAAATAATTCAGAACACACTGGGCAAGAAGTGGAACGCAACGAGGAAAGTGGAGAGGGGAAGACAAAAAAAAAAAAAAAACTTTTCGTCACCGACCGAATACAAAAATCAGCACTGTGCAAGAATGGCAACATGGTGAACAAACGGCCTGGTGCAAGCACCACAAGCGTTTGGCTACAAAAAAAATGCCACCAAGTGCCTTGCAGGTTTATTACGGAAAAAGACAAAGCAATAAACCTTCACAAGCCTGACAAATAGTCTCATGAAGCAAAACAAGCTAGTTTGCCACTAAACATTTCCATCTGTCACAATTCTGCAGATTCTCGCCGATTATAAATGGAACGTCGGAGCTCGGTACACACCTGTCCTGTTCACCCCGTGTCCCTGGGCCTTGCCCACGCCGACCAATGAGGCTCCTGTCTGGTGCTGCTGGATCACTTGCTGTGCACGAGTCGCTGCATGCGCTTGCCCAGGTGCCGAAGTCGGAAGGCCGAGCCGGTGTTGCGGTCCGACAAAATGAGCCGGTGGTGGATGCGGTAGAGTGAGTGCAGCTGGCGCAGACTGTGGATTTGGTTGCGCCGTGCGGTGCGGTGGTGCAGGGGCTGAGGAGGCATTAGTAACAGAGGACTGTTGCTGAGGAATTACAGTACCTGCTGGAGGTACGGGGGAAGCTTGGTGGTAAGGCCTTTGTGGAGAAAGTGGCAGCGGATGTTCACGAGGCTGCGGCATTCGGTGGGGCCAGGGTGGAGGCGGCGAAGGCTGTGGAGGTGATAGTGGTGACATGTGATGTTGCTGTTGTTGCTGGTGATGAGAATGTAGAAGCGACTGATGATGTGCAAGTGGTTGCGGTTGATGCTGCGCATGCCCAAGCTTCGCTACTCTTGCTGCAACTTGCTGCTGCTGCTGTTGCAGGTTAAGTCCGTAGGTCGAAGAAGGTGTTCCATGGGTCTTAATTTGAGCCACATTGCTCTGCATCAACCGCTGATGCTGTTGTTGTTGTTGTGAAGTAGCAATACTACGAGGTGGAAAGACAACTGCTTGCAGAGGCACTGTTCGTCGCCCACTGTTCTGTCCCGGTATAATTTGATTCAAGCGTGGCTGCAACCTTGGTGATGCTTGGTATTGTGGTGAGAGCTCAGGTGGTGAAGAATGGTGGGGAAGAGCTGGTGGGGAGGCAGTATTATCATGGGGTGAAGGTCGATGCATGGTGAGCGACGTGTGGTGCTGCGATGTTGCAGTGTGTGGTTGATGATGGTGGTGATGAGAAATTTGCTGCTGTTGATGCAAAGACTGAGGTTGAGGTTGAGGTTGAGGTTGAGGTGGAAGTGGAGGTGGAGGAGAGTGCAATAAAGTGTGCTGTGGTGATGGCTGGTGCCTCATCCGTGATGAAGGATGTTGTTGATTATGTCCTTCTGGAGAGAGGTGCTGTTGGTTCTGATGTCCTTTTGGTGAAAGTCGCGTCAAAGTGTGTTGCTGTTGAGGTGTAGGTGGGGAAGCAAGAGGTTGCTGTTGAAACGGGTGCAATGCTGCACTGTGGTGCGCACCGTAAGCTGCCACTTCTTGAGTGGAGAGACGAGTCTGTTGCGTGGGGCTCTGCACACCGTGATGATGCTGCAGTCCAGGAAAGGGAAAGGCAAATGGCGATGGTGGCTGCCCATGGATGGGTTGCATGGTGTGTGTTCCATAATGATGCGGCTGTGTGATGGCTGTTGGGCCAAGTGTCGCATCTGGTGCAAATCCCCGTTGTGCCTTGCCAAGCATGTTGTCAGGATGAGGGTGGTTCAACCCTGGAGGTAGGCCTGGAACCAGGGAACTACCATTAGTGCTTGCAAGAATGAATGTAGGAAACAGCTTTGGAATAGCCAATCCAGTGACCACAACAGCTAATCCAGAGTGAGCACAACAGCCAATCTAAAGCGTGTGCAACAGCCAACCAAGCATTCAAAAATAAGAGTACGAGAAAGAGCAATCCGAGACTGCATACCCTCGCCAGGACTTGCTTTGTGTGGCGTTTGCACACTGATATGTTATGTAATAAACACATAATTATATGTAATTAATACACTCCAAAAAGTAATTCGGACAAGCACTTATGTTTCAATAATCCGTAACTAATCGACGAAGTACTCACATTTCAATAGTACATAACAAAAGACGTACACACATTTCAAAAGTACGTAATTAATAGATGCATTCACATTTCAAAAGTACGTAATTAATAGATGCATTCACATTTCAACAGTACATAATTAAGACGTACTCACATTTCAAAAGTATGTAATTAATAGACGTACTCGCATTTCAATCATACGTAATTTATAGATGTACTCACATTTCAATAGTACATAATTAATAGACGTACTCACATTTCAATGGTACATAATTAATAGACGTACTCACATTTCAATAGTAGATAATTAATAGAGTACTCACATTTCAATAGTAGATAATTAATAGAGTACTCACATTTCAATAGTAGATAATTAATAGACGTACTCAGATTTCAATAGTAGATAATTAATAGACGTACTCAGATTTCAATAGTACATAATTAATAGACGTACTCACATTTCAATGGTACATAATTAATAGACGTACTCACATTTCAATAGTACATAATTAATAGACGTACTCACATTTCAATAGTACGTAATTAATAGACGTACTCACATTTCAAAAGTATGTAATAAATAGATGTACTCATTTCAATAGTACGTAATTAATCGACGCACTCACATTTCAATAGTACGTAATTAATCGACACACTCACATTTCAATCGTATGTAATAATTAATAGACATACTCACATTTCAATCGTATGTAATAATTAATAGACATACTCACATTTCAATAGTATATGTAATAATTAATAGACGTACTCACATTTCAATAGTATGTAATTAATGGTGGCACTCACATTTCAATAGGACGTAATTAATAGATGTACTCACATTTCAATAATATTTAATTAATAGATGTACTCACATTTCAATAGTATATGTAAATATGTAATAATTAATAGACGTACTCACATTTCAATAGTATGTAATTAATAGATGTACTCACATTTTAATAGTATATGTAATAATTAATAGACGTACTCACATTTCAATAGTATGTAATTAATAGATGGACTCACATTTCAATAGTATATGTAATAATTAAGACGCACTCACATTTCAATAGCATGTAATTAATAGATGTACTCACATTTCAATAGTATGTAATTAATAGATGTACTCACATTTCAATAGTATGTAATTAATAGATGTACTCACATCTCAATAGTATGTAATTAATAGATGTACTCACATCTCAATAGTATTTAATGAATAGATGTACTCACATTTTAATAGTATTTAATTAATAGACGTACTCACATTTCAATAGTATGTAATAAATAGATGTACTCATTTCAATAGTACGTAATTAATCGACGCACTCACATTTCAATAGCATGTAATTAATAGATGTACTCACATTTCAATAGTATGTAATTAATAGACGTACTCACATTTCAATAGTATGTAATAAATAGATGTACTCATTTCAATAGTACGTAATTAATCGACGCACTCACATTTCAATAGTACGTAATTAATCGACGCACTCACATTTCAATCGTATATAATAATTAATAGACATACTCACATTTCAATAGTATATGTAATAATTAATAGACGTACTCACATTTCAATAGTATATGTAATAATTAATAGACGTACTCACATTTTAATAGTATTTAATTAATAGACGTACTCACATTTCAATAGTATTTAATGAATAGATGTACTCACATTTCAATCGTATTTAATTAATAGATGCACTCACATTTCAATCGTATGTAATTAATAGACGTACTCGCATTTCAATGGTATTTAATTAATAGACGTACTCACATTTCAATCGTATTTAATTAATAGATGCACTCACATTTCAATCGTATGTAATTAATAGACGTACTCGCATTTCAATGGTATTTAATTAATAGACGTACTCACATTTCAATAGTATTTAATTAATAGACGTACACATTTCAATTGTATGAAATTAATAGACGAACTCACATTTCAATAGTATGTAATTAATAGACTTGCTCATGTTCCAATTGTACATAAACAAGATGTACTCACCATTGTCATTACCATGTACTCTCATTATCCTTATCACTTTCATGATGCAGCACAATCATGATCATTATGTACCATTATCATGATCATTATTATGTGCCACTGACATTACCATGATGTACCATTGTCATTATTGTCATCATGACCACACAAGTGAAGCGCAAAGTGGGGTTAAGCAATTGGTTCATTTATGTCCATCCGTCTGTCTGTCTACATTAGTTTGTGATCGAGGAACAACTTAGGTATTAAAATTAAAAGTTATATTTTGAACATGGATCAGAAAACAAATCTTCCGCTTAATATCACATTGCACATGCGTAGAGAGGAGTGAGATATATTTTTTTTTACTCTGTCTGTCTGGCAATCAAATAAATTGAAATCCTTCCAAACAGGAAAGTTATTGTTTTTTAGGATGTCATAAAGGACACAAACAGGCACGAACAACTTATGTAACGTGTTAGATAAGGTGGTGTAATAGACACTGCGCAAAACGGCAGTAAATTTCAGAATTAATTTATTTTTACAAGTTCACAATCTTTATTTCATTTTAATTGAATCGTAGACTTAAAAACTGCATAACAGAAATCGCAGCCTTTGCACTTTCAAATCCCATCCATTAGGGTCTGGCGATATATCGATATACCCATTATATCAAGAAATTATTTTCCATATTGATATATCGAAATTGGAATTCTGAATATACCAGGAAAATGGGGGCGGGGGGGGGGGGGACTGGTATATCACCAAGAAATCGAAGCAAGGTGTTTTCAATGTTTGAATACCATTCATGATTTTAAAAGCTTTGACGCACTCGGCGTCTCGGCTAAACATGGAACAGGAACAGGAACAGTGAAAGGTTTTGTATTTTTTGTATACCTTGTCGAGGCTCGTATGGAAGCAAACACACAACGCACAGCAAGGGGGGGGGGGCATGAGACAAGAGGGGTGTGGGAAGGCTAAAACAGTAGGGAACAGAGACATTAAGAGATCTGTGGAAGGGAGAGGGATGGGGTGGGGAATATGGAGTATACAAGATGGACACTACAGGGACTTTCAGGAAGGAAAGCAGGGAATTTGAAGTTGGTTGGTTTGGGGTGGATTAACGGGGGTAGAAAAGATCGAGAATTTGGATGGGGGACGATAAGAGGTGGTGGTGAACA
Organism: Eptatretus burgeri; assembly: GCF_056783735.1. Lineage (NCBI taxonomy): Eukaryota > Metazoa > Chordata > Myxini > Myxiniformes > Myxinidae > Eptatretus > Eptatretus burgeri. The sequence continues at coordinate 74,200,336 of NC_140974.1, read as the reverse complement.
GCTATTTTGAAGGCCTGGAGAGAAGAATGGGATTGAACAGAGTGAGGGAGTTTATTCCAAAGGCGGAAAAAAAGAGGAATAAAATAGTGAAGGTGAGCAGTGATTCGTGATTTTGGTAGTTTTATCAGAAGGGGGTTGTTGGCGGACCTTGAGCGCCCTGCGGAAATATGGTGGGGACAAATCGCAGACACAGCAGGGAGGGCGAGACCGGAGAGGAGACGGTAGAAGACAGAAAGACCACCGACCTGCCTGCAGTGAGAGACTGAGAGGCCCAAAGACTCAGCCTCATCGCGGGAGATGCCAATGATCCATAATGCCTTGATTTCCACAGCGTGAAGCCAAGAAAGGTGAGAGGCAGGAGCACCAGCCCAAAGGGGAGAGAAGTACTCCATCAGGCTGCATACGAAAGCTTTGTATGTGGTCAGGAGCTCAGGTGGGCCGAGGAAGTACTTTGCACGACGGAGGATTCCCAGTCGGCGACTGCTTTGGAGGCAATGTTGGAAATGTGGCTTTCCCAGGAAAGGTCATGGCAGATAGTGAGACCCAGAAGCTTGAAAGAAAGGACTTCTTCCAGAGGATTGTTGAGAAAGTGGATGGGGGGGGCAGGGCGGGGGTTCCAAACAGTCCTTTCGGAGAGACATCGTGAGACTGTGAGATTTGTCTGGATTGAAAGACATGTTCCACGTGTTGGACCAGTTTGTGATTTTATCCAGATCTGCAGAGAGCGAAGAAGCTGCTGCTTGCCGGTCTGAGGGATGACAGATGGTACGGCAGAGGGCGGAGTCGCCGGCAAAGAGAAATAGAGGACTCTCCAGTGAGTCGGAGAGATCGTTGATGAAAACCAGAAAAAGAACGGGGCCCAGAACGCTGCCTTGAGGAACTCCAACCTGGACAGGAAGAGGGGATGAAAGAACTCCATTTAGGGCCACACGTTGGCTGTGACAGGAGAGGAAGTCTGTGAGCCATGAGTGGAGATGGCCTTGGATACCATAGGAAGAGAGTTTCGTGAGCAGGGTAGCGTGCCAGACCGTGTCAAAAGCACGCGATATGTCTCGGGATATGGCTCTGATTTCATGTCCGGCATGAAGTACCTCCATCCATTGATGGGAGAGCAGAAGCAGCACACCCAGGGTCGAGTGACCTGGTCTGAAACCAAATTGATGATCGTAAATCAAGCCATTGGAGAGGAGGAAGGATTTAATGTCTGAAGCGATGATGGATTCCATAACGTTGCTGATGATTAGGAGAAGGCTGATTAGTCTGAAGTTGCAGGGATCTGTTTTTGCACATTTTTTTGTGCAGAGTGGTAACGTTTGCTGATTTCCAAGCAGATGGCAGATGACCTTGAGTATGACGTCAAGACGTACCAGGAAGTAAGTCCAGTACGATTTAACTTTTAAACCTCAACATCCGAGCTCATCAGCTCTGTACAAGCAATCGTGTTTTCCTTTGCCCCCGTGGCTAGTTTTAGAGCAATTGCCGATTGGTTAGTTATATGAATCGGATGTGATTGAGAGAAAGCCTGTGCCGAGTCGGTGAATATGCAATGGCGATACCGGTATGAAAGTGATACCAGTGTAATCATACCGGTACTGCATTCCACGATCGTCATTCTGGTACAGCGATAACAATGGATCCTAACCTGTGCCGATTTACCAATACTGATCTCACATTAAAACAAATAATTTTTAATCCAAGTTGAAGTTGGAAGTAAAATAACTGTTTCTCATCATGGGGGAAAAAAGCCCTGTGTGGGAATACTTTGAAAAATTACCGTGTGTCAATGATGTGCATGTCATGTATGAATATGTCATGGACCATTGCTTATTTTTGGAAACTGCGTTAAAAAAGTTGGTATTATTATTATTATTATTTTTTGACAATATTATACAGATAGACTGCTATGTACCCATATGACCCCACCGGTATAACGATAAAAACAAACAAACACCATACCGATGAAGCCAACAATCCATTGAGCAGGACTGTACTTGGACATGTTAAACAAGGGTGATGTCCATGAAAGACTGCTTCAAAAGCGCTAAAGTTCCAGAGTGGTTTTTAAGCGATTTTGAAAATCATTATTTTATTTAAATTTAAGTACAGTAAGACCACGGCATTGACGGGGGAGAGGTTCCTGAAAAATGCCACGAATGTCGAATCCATGAATGTCAGGGCATTATTCCAAGGGGAAAATGGGGATAGGATCCCAGCAGTTCCTGATTCATAAGGAAAAATTAAAAAAAAATTATGAACACGAATGCACATGATCACAGCTTCATTAAAAATGCTTACAAATATTAAAAAAAACAGCAGCAGCTACTGGATGATGATGATGATTAGAATCCAATGAACTCATCTGAAGAGGATGCAGATGAGGGTGCTGAAGGGGATGCAGGTGAGGGTTAGAGTTAGCAGGTCAAGGCAGCGGGATGAGAAGAAAGAATGAGACCCAGGATACACCGCACATAAGTAGCCATGCAGGGATTGTGGGTAGATGGAGGAGAGGTGGGTAGTGTGACCATTGTTTCTGGGGGATGGTGGTGGCGGTGGTGTATGCGCACGCAGAGATGCTTCATGCGCAGTTGTGGGAGAAGGTTTTGGAGCTGTTATGCGCGCAGCTGGTGGGAAATGGTTTTAACACCAGCAAACACCACAAAACACGAAGCACAGGGCCATGAATGTAGGAGGAGGTCACATTTTATGAACCATGAATATGCGGCATCCACGAATGTCAAATCCACGAATGTAATGGTTTCATGGCATGTACTTGAACACTGCATGGGGTATCTATCGTGTTATATATAAACTCTCCAGTTATCATTATTATCCTTATGTACCATTATCATTGTTATTATGTACCATTGTCATTATATACCATTATAATTATCATTATGTACCATTATGATTATCACCATCATCATAATTATCCTGACCGTTACCATTATTATGTACCACTATCATCATCATTATGTACCATGATAACTATCATTATAATTATGTAACATTATCATTATGTACCATCATCATTATGTGACAATGTCATTATAATTATTATGTAACATCATTATGTACCATCATAATTATCATTATGTGACAATGTCATTATAATTATTATGTAACATTATCATTATGTACCATCATAATTATCATTATGATGAACCATCATTATTATGTACCATTGTCATAATTATCCTTAACATCATCATGAAGAAGCCATTATCATTATCAGCATTATTAATGTCAGTACAGAATTATCAGCAATATGGACTTTGATAATTATGACCATTTCAATAGTATGTAATTAATAGACATACTCACGATCAATGCGGACAAACAAATAGACTAACGAACAAGCGGACCCACATAGGCAATACTCAAAATAATAAATATGCAAATGAGGCAAGAGGGGAAAAATAAAACCAACATGAGCGACAGAAGAGGTCAACGTGTCCTTCCATACAAATCTGCTACAGAACTGACCAGGAGCCGCCATATCAGGCAAGGGATGCTGAATCACAGAGCGACACAAGGTGGACACCATTTCTTGTCCAAGTGACACCCCCAGTGAGCTGGAAGTGAGATTCTCAGGTGTTTCTAAGGCCTTGAAAGCCTATGAAAGATACATGCTCGAGTGAATATATTTCACATTCTGGAGCAAAACAAAAACAGATTCAAGTCAACTGACAATGTGGTTCAAAAAACAAGTAGTCAGGCACAAAACAAAGGCATTATTCTGGCTTTTAAGTAGTTTTGTTCGCAGGTAAGTTGCTAATTACTCTTTCGTAGGTAACCAGATGTGACTGGACATCACCACATCAATTTTTTTATTTCTTCGTATGAAACCTGTGGCTGCTTGGCTGCACCATTTTCTGGGGGCATGGCTGTGCCGCTGATGCAATGCCCCTCGTTACCACCAGCACGCTGGTACTCATTTTCCCGACCTCGGAAGGATGACGGGCTGAGTCAACCTCACCTGGTGTTAATTCAACGGGCCGACGGGCTGGAGCTCAAGACCAGAGGATCTTAAGCCAGCCACCTTAACCGTAAAGCCAACACCAATCACCACATCATAATTCCAATGAGCACCAACAAATTAAAGAGGCGTATGCCTCACATTAACCAGGGAGTGGATTCATCAGAATAACTTTAAATCCGTGGGTTTCTTTTGTATACATAGTCAAAGCTAGTTTGAACAGCTAGCACACTGAACGGAGCAGGAGGTAACACACAAAAACAGAAGGCAAAACACGCATGGAAAAGGAAACTCCAAGGAGGAAAAACTGGAAAATTAAGAGATTTAGGTGGGGGAAAGGAGGGGAGGTGAACGAGAGTAGAAAAGATCATGGTTTTGGATTGGGGGACGATCTCAGATGATAGTGAACACCACCTCTCCCCGAAAGGATGTTTGCCAGACAGTCCTTTTTGAGAGAGAGAGTGAGGGTGTGAGATTTGTCAGGATTGAAAGACGTATTCCAAGTGTTTGACCAGTTTGTGATTTTTGTCAAGGTCTGAAGAGAGCGAAGAGGCTGCTGCCTGCCAATCTGAGGGGTGACAGATGGCACAGCAGAGGGTGGAGTCATCAGCAAATAGATAAAGAGGATTTTCTAGAGTTGGAGAGCTAAATGATGAAGATTAGAAAAAGAACAGGGCCCAGAATGCTGCTTTGAGGAATTCCAGCCGAGGACAGGAAGAGATGAGATAATTTCATTAAGAGCCATGCGTTCACTACGACAGGAGAGGTAGTCTGCAAGCCATGAGTGGAGATTGCCTTGGATACCATAAGAAGAGAGTGTGGCGAACAGGGAAGGGTGCCAGACTGTATCGAAAGCACGGGATATGTCCAGGGAGATGGCTCTGATCTCATGTCCGGCATTGAGTACTTCCATCCATTGTTGGGAGAGCAGAAGCAGCATGTCCAGGATAGAGTGACCTGATCTGAATCCAAATTGATGATCGGAAATCAAGCCATTGGAGAAGAGGAAGGATTTGATGTCTGAAGCGATGATGCATTCCATAACCTCACTGATGATTGGGAGAAGGCCGATTGGTCTGTCGTTGTTGGGATCAGTTTTTGCACCTTTTTTATGCAGAGCGGTAATGTTTGCTGATTTCCAAGCAGATGGCGGATGATATTAAGCAAAACGAGGAGGTGAATTGAACAGAGACAGGGTGTGCAAGAGCAGCAGAGCAGGCTTTTCGGACGCATTGTCTGTTGCCATGTGGTCCGGTTGCAGAATCTTGAGTCAACGTTTCACAGCAAGCTCTCCACATTGTCAGGAGAAAAGGATAAAGAGTCCAGGAACAGTTGGGTGCGACTGGGTAAGGTGGGTACAGAAAGTGATGAGTTTGGGACAAAATATTTAGAAGCAAACACGGAGTTTAAGCATTCAGCCTTTTCACGTACTGTCAGCTGTGCGGCCATTTGAAGGAAGGGAGGGAATTGAGGGAGAACATTCACCAGAAACAGACTTAACTATATGCCACCAGGATTTGGAGGGAGACAGGTTTGAGAGTTCAGACTTGAGATTTGAAAGATGATGTTTTCTGGCTCTCCTGAGGGTAGACAAACACTTCTTCCGAGGTTTCTGGAAGGAACTGAGATTGCCTTCAGTTGGATTAGCCTTCCATGTGGCAATGGCAAGTTCTTTCAGAACAACAGCCTCACCACAAGCTTCAGAGTACCATGGACGGGAAGAAGGGTAGGACAACCGAAGACGAGAGGGGATAAATCTGTGCATGAGGGAGAGCAAGTTTCTTTGAAGGAATTCCCAAAATGAGTTGACGTCAGAGAAAGTAGAGATGGGAGACCAGTCTGGAAGTTTGATGGCTGCTTGAAGTCCCTGCCAGTTGGCCTGAGTGAAATGCCAGACTCGACGGCGCTGAGGTGGTTCTCCAATAACAGCCAGAGATGTCCACTTTAAGAAGCACAAGTCTGAAGACTATGATGGATCACGAGCAGTATTTGATGATGTAGATTGTTTCAGAAGTCAAGGATGAGACAATGTGATAATTTTTGACCAAGTTATAAAAATGATCAACATGATGTGGTACGAGTGACAGGTTATTAGCTGCAAAATGTCGAAAACCCGGTTTTGTTCAACAACTTTCAAAATTTAACCTTTCCATAACCTTTAAAGGTCACAAAACAATGTGGTGGACATTAAAATAAGGAAACAGGATATGTGCTATAGCTTATTGGAGTTAGTTCGTCAAAAAAGGTCGAAAACCCGGTTCGATTCCCACAACTTTGAAAATTTGACCTTTGTAAACTTGAAAGGTCAAAGGTCAAGGATTATGACCTTTGGTGCAAAACTTCCTCTGGAACATTCCAGGAACAATTTAACGTCATATAGGCTATATGGCATTTCGCACTCCTCGGATAATTATCCATAATTTGATGAAATTAGCGTAAAAACAAACTTTAAGGGGGCGCCACGGGCAAGGTGTTCGAGATAGAGCAAAATGGTTTCAAGACTTTAGGTGGGGAATGACCTCAAGATTATGCATAAAAAAATATTGTCATCCGAGCTCTCAAAGTTTGGGCGGTCGTATGATTTTTATGTCAAAATTCGCAATTTTCTAAGTTCGTGGCCTTGTGACCTTGACCTTGGGACGAAAATGAAAAATCGCGCTCCGTGGGGTTATGCAGGTGCCATTGGGCTAACCAAATACCGAAACCCCTGCCAGATTCGACAAACCGCCTCGGAGAAGATGTAACTTGAAACCGGCTACCCCCTAAAAACATGTTTTTTGGGTATGGCTCCGCCCATAATGGGCGCACCACGCCCATTCTCGGGAAAACACAACTAGATCATGATATAAACCTTCCACCCAAAGTTTTTCAGGATCGGATCAAAACCCACGGAGCTTTGCTCGGGACAGACAGACAGACAGACAGACAGACACCCATAACGAATATTGTGGTCACTTACTGACTCGTGAACCAATATGGTCAGATGAACTCTCTCTGCTTGGTGGACAGTACAATACACATATAAACATGAGGTGTGAGCAGAGAGGAAACCGTTACCAGTCACTCCTGGGTGTGTGGTGAAGAGAGGACAGTGCATGGAGAGTGAGGAATAGAGTTTTTGATAAAGAGATAAACTCCGCTGCCAGGACGGCGCTCAGGTCTATCATACCGGAGGAGGGAGTAACCAGTGAGAGATACTACCTTGGATGCCTTTGCCTTGGATGCCATGGGCAGACAGTTGGAGAGAGAGGCAATTTATTTTATGGCAGTCATGAAATTTTATTAAAAAGCGAGAACAAAAATTTTTTATTTTTCTTTTGTATACAAGGTCGAGTTTGTGCTGTTTGCGACATGGATCAGTAGCTACCGATTAGCGACATTTCCCCAACGAGAGGACACGTTTAATGTTTCTGCAGGTAATCAGCAAGCAATCCAAAGCAAAGTAGGATCCCTGTTTATAGGTGATGAGATTCCAATGACGAGTTTGAAGAAAGATTAAGTTTCAATTAGAGAGAAAGGGTGGGAGCTGAGCGGGGAGGGGAGTAGACAGGAAACAAAAAACATGGACCGACAACATTGCAATTCAAAATTATTTTTCAAAAGAAAAGCTAAAATTGTTTATTTTCTTTAAATGCAGTAAAAAACATGCTTGTGATTGGTTGTTCAGCAAGCATTTGTAAGCCTCTTATGGAGAACACAGTGCTTGGGTTGAACTTACAAATCAGTGTACCAGCAACGAGTAATAAGAGCTTGGTAACATTGATATAACAAGATGACAAAGCCTTATAATCCAGACGTACTGTGATATTTGCCACATGTTTTGGCAGTCATTAAATAATCACATTGCTGGTTGACGGTGATTTTTTTCAGACATAATTTTTCCACGCCACCCCCAAAGTTGTCCAGCTACGGTGGTCCTGTACTTAAAATACTCCATACGATTTTGACTTTGACGCGACTTGTGCACTGATACAGTGCCTGTAGAAAGTCCACACCCCCTTTCAAAATTTACACCTTTTGTTGCCGTATATCCTGGAATTAAATTCCATTAAATCAGACTTTTACCACCTTTATTTACACATGATAACCCACAACTTCTAAGTGAAAAACAAATTCTACAAATTTCAGAAAAGTAATGAAAAATTAAAAAAAACAAGCAGTCATTGACTGGTACTTACGAAATCGTCAACTTGACCTCTGACCTTGTCTAATAAAAGCTGTCTCCAGAGAAGGTAGCAACGCAAACCAGAAGTTTCTAAGATGATTCTGTACAAAACCATCACAAATCGAATGTTTGACCTCACTGTGACCTTGACCTTTGACCGATTTTGACCAAAATCTAATCAGCGCAAACCATCACCCTCCTGAATCATGCGGTCTAATTTGACATTGGTAGCTTCTTCCGTTCTCGAGTTATCGTGCCCACAAACAAACACAAAAACACACACACAAACACACACACAAACAAGCAGTCATAGACTGGCACTTACGAAATCGTCAACTTGACCTCTGACCTTGTCTAATAAAAGCTGTCTCTAGAGAAGGTAGCGACGCAAACCAGAAGTTTCTACGATGACTCTGTACCAAACCATCAAAAATCGAATGTTTTGGATGTTTGACCTGACTGTGACCTTGACCTTTGACCGATTTTGACCAAAATCTAATCAGCGCGAGCCATCACCCTCCTGAATCACGTGGTGTAATTTGACATTGGTTGCTTCTTCCGTTCGAGTTATCTGTACCAAACCATCAAAAATCGAATATTTGACCTCACTGTGACCTTGACCAAGGACCGATTTTGATCAAAATCTAATCAGCACTAGCCATCACCCTCCTGAATCACGTGGTGTCATTTGACATTGGTAGCTTCTTCCGTTCTCGAGTTATCATTTTTTGGATGTTTGACCTCACTGTGACCTTGACCAAGGACCGATTTTGACCAAAATCTAATCAGCGCGAGCCATCACCCTCCTGAATCACGTGGTGTAATTTGACATTGGTTGCTTCTTCCGTTCGAGTTATCTGTACCAAACCATCAAAAATCGAATATTTGACCTCACTGTGACCTTGACCAAGGACCGATTTTGACCAAAATCTAATCAGCACTTGCCATCACCCTCCTGAATCACGTGGTGTCATTTGACAATGGGAGCTCCTTCCGTTCTCGAGTTATCATGCCTACAAACAAACAAACAAACACACAAATAAACAAACAGAAATGGAAGTCATCAATATACTGACAAAATCTTTAGATTTCATAATTAAAAAACAAACACACAAACAGAGGACGGAAGTCATCAATATACTTGATTTCGTAAGTAACTAGAATATCTTGGTTTGATAAGTGTCCAGCACCCTGAGTTAATACTTGGTGGAAGCACCTTTTACAGCAATTACAGCTGTGAGTCTGTTTGGATAGGTCTCCACCAACTTTGTACACCTTGATTGGGCAATATTTACCCATTCTTCTGTACAAAACTGTTCAAGCTCAGTCACGTTGCGTGGGGAGCATTGATGAACAGCAATCTTCAAGTCATGCCACAGATTTTCGATTGGATTTAGGTCGGGGTTCTGACTGGACCACTCAAGGACATTTATCTTTTTGTTCCTAAGCCACTCCATTGTAGCTTTGGTTGTGTGCGCTTCGAGTCGTTGTCATGCTGAAAGATGAACTTCCGTCCCAATTTCAGCATTCTTGCAGAGGGCAGCAGGTTTTCCTGCAGGATTTTTCTGCATTTTGCTCCATCCATTTTCTCTTCAAACCTGACAAGTGCCCGAGTCATTGCTGATGAGAAACATCCCCATAATATTATGCTGCCACCACCGTGCTTCACAGTAGGGACGGTGTTCTTTGGGTGATGTGCTGTGTTGGGTTTGCACCCAAAAGTTCCATCTGTTTCGTCAGACCACAAAACTTTTTGCCACATGGCTTCAGAATCTCCAGAGTGATTTTTTGCCTTAAACGGGATGCCAGGTGGGTTCTTTATTTTTTTGAGTAATGGCTTCCTTCTTGTACAGGCCAGACTTGTGGAGTGCTTGGGACATTGTTGTCACATGCACACAGTGACCACTCATTTCCATAAAGGCCTGAAGCTCTATCAAAGTTGCCAATGGTTTCTTGGTTGCCTCTCTGATGAGTTTCTTCCTTATATGGTCATCCAGTTTGGAGGGATGGCCTGATCTAGGCAGGGTCTTGGTGATACCATACACCTTCCACTTCTTAATGATTCTTGACTGTGCTCAAGGGATATTCAAGGCCATTGAAATATATTTATACACATCCTCTGACCTATACCTTTCCACAGCTTTATCCTGGAGGACTTTTGAAAGCTCCTTGGTTCTCATGCTTGAGTCTTTGCTGTTAAATGCACCACCCAGCAGAGGAAACCTTCAGGAACAGCTGATTATATTCTGAAATAATCAGAATCACGATAATTTAACACAGGTGGAGGGCGATTAACTTGGTGTGTGATTTTGAAGGTGATTGGTTACACCCGAGCTCATTTAGAATCGGCTATTACAAGGACACTTATCCAACCAAGATATTCTAGTTTTTTATTTTTCATTAATTTTCTGAAATTTGTAGAATTTGTTTTTCACTTGGAAGTTGTGGGTTACGATGTGTAAATACAGATGGAAAAAGTTTGATTTAATCTCAGGCGATAAGGCAACAAAAGGTGATAAATTTTAAAAGGGGGGGGGGGGCGGGGGTAGACTCTCTACAGGCACTGTATATGACGGAAATGCGTGCGATTTTGAAATTTATGACTTTGGTATTCCGTGATTGATCAAGTCATCCCAATGTACAAGAGATGTCTACCTATGAAAGATGCTTATAAAATTGGAGTGATGTTGGATTTGTGGCCTGTCTGGCAGGATTAATCGGTTCAATAATTGAACAGAAAAATAACCATTACTATTCAATTATCTGCCGTGGGGTGCAAAGTACGAGTCCACTAAAATCAATGCCTAGCTTTCTCGAATCACAATTTTAAACACAAATTTGTTATGATATTGAGGATATGTATCCAGATTATTATATTAAATAGAGCTATTAATGACCGAAACTTTGTCT
>NC_140974.1:74179285-74184285 GCF_056783735.1 Eptatretus burgeri | reverse complement strand
AACGAAATGAAAGGCATGAACGAGAAGATGGATACAAATACAAATGAAATGAAAAACGAAATGAACAAGCAAATAAACTGAATGGAAGCAAACATGAAAGAAGAAATGAAAGAGCTGCGGGTGAGACGCAGAACATGGGCCGATGCCTGCAGGCGGGCATGAAGGCCGTGACCAGGAGCTGGGAATGGCGACCCACGTGTGGGAGCAAACGAGCTGGGTGGGGGTGCAACGGCTGACAGGCCCGCGGTGGGAGGCGGGTGAAAAATAATTCGTGGAACGTGTTGGGCGAGGGTCGTGACGATGACCGAAAGGGAAAAATTAAATGGGGGAGACCAAAACGTGTGAGACGAGACACGAGGTGACGACAACAGAAATAATAGTTGAGACAAGGGAGGTAAAGGGTGAAGAGTTGGCAGAGACACGGAGATGGGAACGATAGAGGGAAGACTACACGATGAAGACGGGGTAAGTGACGCGCACGCATACACGGAGGTAGGGAGGACAATGGGGGGTGAGGCCGCGGGAGCGTGTAGGGACCCGGTGCGAGCAGCGGGATGGCCTCTCCAGGAACGAGGGGAGGGAGTATGCCCCTGAGGCGAGTCACGACCAGGTGAGCCCGGCCGTGTTTGCGAGGTTGAGGGGACGAGTGCTGTGGACGGGTGCACGGACAGCTTGGGGTGTAGAGGCCCCTGGAGACCCTTGTGGGGGACACAAATCCCCAGTGTGGTTGTCCCTGTGTGTGTGGTGCAAGGTGTGAGTGCGGCACCGTGTGTGGAAGCGACCCCGTGTGTGAGTGGTGTGGTGGCGATGGTGCCAGAGTGCGTGCTTCCCAGCACGCCGGGTGTGGATGGGGCACCGTGTGTGAGTGAGGCCGTGTGTGTGGATGAAACGGCCAGTATGAATGAGGCACCACGTGTGAGTGGTGTGGTGGCGATGTTGCCGGAGTACGTGCTTCCCAGCACACCGTGTGTGGATGAGGCACGGAGTGCGAGTGAGGCACCGCGGGTTAGTGCCCCCGCGTGTATGAGTGAGGCACGGTGTGTGGATGAGGTACCGCGGGTGAGTGCCCCCGCGTGTGTGGATGAGGCACGGAGTGCGAGTGAGGCACCACGTGTGAGTAGTATGGTTTGTGTGAGTAGTGAGGCACGCGTGAGTGAACGGCCGTGTGCAAGGTCGCTGTGTGCCAGGGAGACCGTGTGTGTGAGAGAGCGGTATGAGAGGGAGATGTCGGTTGGCATGCGGGAGCACGCAGCCGCGTCTCCCGGTGTGAGTTTAATGGTGTGGACTGTGTGCGTCGTGACACGCAGGTGTGCGTGGGTTGAATGGAGACGACGACGGCGACAGAGGAGAGAAAGCCGAGTAGCGGCTGTAGTTGTTTCGAGGACCGTGCCGGGTTCACCCAGCAGTGAGCACGCGGTTCGTGCTGTGCAACGCACGAGACCACCACGTGCTCGCTTGCGAGAGTGAAGTCCCGGTCCGGAAACGCACGCGGTGGATTTGCCGATCCCGCGGACGGACAAAGTTTAGGCAGGTAAAATGGATTTGGACCGGACGGGTTCTCCACGCGATCGTGTGTTAAGCTCCAACGGGCAAAGCACATGTGTTCGCGTGGGGAACCCCTCGAGACGTGGGGCTTGTGTTTTTTATGCGCACGGTGACGCCATGGCTGCACGTGTTGGAATCCGGCAGGAGGGGCATTCTGCCGGATGGTCCCGCTCCAAGGAGGGACGAGGAACACTGCAGCTGCATGACGTCACGGGCAGGTGCAAAGTGCGCGAGGCTCTGAGTTGCCGCGCAGGTGCTGGGCATGAAAAAAAAAAAAGGGAAAAACAAGCCTCACTTTCGTGGTGTACAGGATTCCTGGGCAAGGGGTGAAAGACCCCTTACCCAGGGGCACAGGATGGAAACCAGTTAGGGGAAGGGTTAGCTTAGTTAGACCGACTTCATGGGCAGGGGTAAGTCCTCATGGAGTCCGTGGAATGGATTAGTTAGAGGGATTGTAGCCAGATTTAGGTTGGGAAATAAAAGTTATTTGGGACATTTGAGAACATGGACAGACTTGTGAATGTGTAGTGGGGACGTAGCTTAGCTACGTAGTGTTAAAAGGAACGTGCTACTAGTTTAAGGGACGACGTGGGAGCACGAGTTAGTTAGGGGGTGCAGATAGAAGGATGGCAGAGTTCAGTGGTGTGTGTGTTGAAGAGTTGGAGAGTTGTGAGGTGAGTACTTGTTGAGTGAGTGAGGCCAGCGGGTCTGTGTGTATGGAGTGAATGGGGAATGCATGGTGCGATGAGTGATTGGGGGGAGGAGTGACTCCCGCCCAAGGGACCCCGGGGTCAGTGTAGAGTGAGTTAGCTGGGTTAGTCAAATTGAAAATGGAGGTCGTTTTTGTTGTTGGTGGGAAAGCAGGCTCGAGACCCATTTGAGGGGTGCAGGAGCCCTGTTGACGGGCTTGGGAGCGTGGCTGCGAAAGGTGAGTATCGCTGAGTGGGTACCCCGGGCACCAGGCTAGTCGGCCGTGGTAGGCTGCGGGCCCATGGGGGCCGGGATAGAGTAGTGGGCACGGGTGCGCCTGCTTGGTGCAGGGGGCCCGGGCGCCATTAGCCGCGTGGGGCAGTGTTGTGGGCACGGTGACCTCGGAAAGGGGCCCGGGAGGCCGGCCTGCCACGTGCGCGTTTCAGGGGAGGTGCCATGGGGGCACTCCCGGTGTTAGGGAGCTGGTAGGCTCGGAGGCAGTGTAGTGCCCGGGGGTGCCATAGCGGGAGATTCGGCAGAGGGTCGTGCCTGCCAAAGGGAGCCACGTGTCCCAGCCAGGAGACCGTGTGAGGGCACGGAGCGAAAATTGGGGGGCGAGGCCCGAAATTGTAAGGACACCAACACAGGCGACGGGAATCTGGGTTGTTAGAACCAATAGTTTAAGCGAGAGGCGCTTGTTGAAAGCCCCGGGGTAGTTTAACAGTTAAATGGTTAGGATAGATTAGGAGATGTACCCCTCCGCACCATCCATCCCCTCGCTGTCGTTGTGGGCCGCTGGACCCACTTTGGGTAAGATCGCCGAACTCTGGGGAGGCCATTCTGGGGCTTCGTTGGGCCTCGACACAGGACGTTAGCTCTCCCTTATTCCCCTCCGGGAAGGGAACGTAGGGGTTGGGAGTAGGCTAGGTGACAGGATAGGGTAGCCGAACAAGGACGATAAAGGGGGTTAGGGGACGATTTATAGTGGGGAAGTAAGAATAAAAACAACAAAAAAAAAATAAGTTGGGGCTAAATTGGGGTTTGACAAATTAAGGGAGTGGGTATGTACAGTGACAGGCAAAGGCGATAGGTTGGGAGGGAGACAGGTAGGTAGGTCCGAGCCCGCCTTCCAAGTGGCCAGCACCACCGCACTCCCTCCACCAACCTCCACTGAACGGCAAAGGCTAGCCAACTCCATCGGCTGGCCGTGTTTTTCTTCAAGGCGGAGGCCGGCCAACTTCATCGGCAGCTGTTGTTTTGCTGCAAGGCCTGTGCCATCGGCTGGCCGTATTTGCTTCAAGGCCTGTGCCGGCCAGTTCATCTGCCCGCTATGTTTGCCTGCAGCGGCCTTCTTCTGCGGGCTGTGTTTGCCTGCTCACCTTTGCCATGCCATGCCCACTGCCCACGTTCACCAGCCCCGTTCAATTTTTGCTTTGCCCCCCCTGTTCATTTCCATGTGCGCCAGGATCAAGGCAACAGTTTGCAAGCTGCGAGAACTGCCCTGTTGGCAGCAACAACACGGGCCTGCAGTGGCAGCCCGTGCACCGTGTTTGTGTCCATGCATCCATTCGTTGTGCTCATTGCGTGTGCCACTTGAGCTGGCACGGAGACTGCGTTGTGCAGCCCATGCACCGTTGTGGTTCACTGCGTTCAGTTCAAAAGGGAAGGCCTTGGACTGCGTGTGAGCAGCCAGCCACGTTCCCTGTCACCTGCATTGTTTGAGCCAGAGACTGCATGTGGGCAGCCTGGCTCCCTGCTAACTGCTTTCTTTTGCAGAGTTCAGTGATCCTGGGCCATGGTTTAGTGTAAAATTTGTAAGTTAAGGTAAGATGTACTGTAAATATGAGTGCGCCCCTGGCATGTATGTCTTAGCGCCGGCAATTTTATTTAAGTCGTCCGTATGAGTGAGTTTGTTTAGATAGTTACGCAGCCCTCAGGTTATTTATTTTGGGGACACGAATACCATGAATGTCGCACTCAGGGATCCGTAGGTAAAGTGTACTAGGGGAAAACTACACATGATGGCACACGAAAATTTGACGACTCGGGACGAGTCTGTAAAAAGGGAAGGGGGTAGTGTTGTGGTTACCAGATTCGCAAACCACCATTCAGGTCCCTTAGGTGAGGTATCTCGGTAAGTGCATGTGTAGTTAGGCCCAAACCCGTTGTCTAGTGGGAATACATGTCATTTATACGTGCTGCGACTCTTTAGGATAGCCGTTTTTCTTTTACTATCTTTATTTTGGACCAATCGCCACCATCACAACCACAACAACAACCACCAACCACAACGCCGCTTCACCACAACCGCCATGACCTTTACCGTCACAACTCGCCACCATCGCATCACCGTCATCTCGCGCCACACTCATGGGCACCGATGCTGGACTCGTGTGGGGGCGCACGTTGAACAGCGTGTACAAAATCACGGATTTTCTGCTTCAAAAACGGATCCAAAACGACACACGCCCACTTTTGTGCCGTCCAATCGGTGAGCGAGGGGCGATCTGGCTCCGCCCCAGGGCGATCCGATATATGCAAATTTGTGGATCAAAAAGCCTTCACGCCCACTTTTTCTCGGGCCAATGGGGAGCGAGGTGAAAGGTCAAAGGGAGGGGGTCAAAGGCGAAGTTACGGGGGGATAAAAGGACGGTGTTCGTCAGTCAAAGGAGTAGTAAAAGTCGGAGCGAAAGAGTCAGCAGAACGAGAACGAGGGGTCGGAGAGTCGCAAGAGGGAACGAGTAGTAAAGGTCGGAACGAGGCGA
>NC_140974.1:74084285-74174285 GCF_056783735.1 Eptatretus burgeri | reverse complement strand
CTTTTTTTTTACCTTTGCAGAACTAGTCCCGAAGAGATTTGCCTTGTTGAATTTTGCCTCTCCATATTTAATTTTCAAAACAAAGAAATAAAAATAGTAATTAAAAATAAAAGAGTCAAATTAGTCAATTTCTCAAAAAGGACAATTTCTCAAAAAGGAATGCTAACATGACTTGGTGGTGGCACCTTTCAGCCAATCCAATCAATGGCATGGCATGTGTGTTACCCACATTGTTGTTCCTTTTGATGCAAAGCCCACGTGGGGTGATATATTAGTTTTTACTGAAATGAATGTACAAGTAAAATAAATAAACATAAAGAAGAAGCATCATCCATTAATGCAAAAGTTTTCTCGAAACTATCAAAACATTTCTGAAATAGTTTGCTTTAAAAGCTCAATGCTTCGTTTATTTAATTTCATTACCTCCGCCAACTAAGGTGGACAAAGGTTATGTTTTCACCCCTGTCTGTTTGCTTGTCTGTGAGCAGGATATCCAGAAGGTTGTGGATGGATTTGGACAAAATTTGGTGGACAGGTTGGGTGTGTGACAAAGACTAATCAATTCACTTTTGGTGAAGATCCAGATCTGCATACAGATATGAGATTTTTTTTTTCAATTTTAAATTATTCTTCACCATTGAGAGATGGGACCAAAAACGATGTACAGTATAGCATGATATGTCAAAAAGTTATGGACAGATTCTGACAAAACCAGGTGGATGAGTTGGTGGATGAGTCAGATGACAAGAACAAGCAAATTAGATTTTGGAAGTCCGAATGCAGATCTGGCCTATCAGTGGGACAGAAAACGTAAACTGTTCAGCCTGGTGGACGTATGTGCCGTTCTAGTTACATCTTGCACTCATTATTTGTTTTATTATCATTAATAAATGAATAAATTATGTGAAAATATATACAGTAGCAGTCACAAGTTTGGACACACCTACTCATTCAAGGGTTTTTCTTCATTTTTTAGTATTTTCTAGATTGTAGAATAATAGTGAAGACATGAAAACTATGAAATAACACATATGGAATTGTGTAGCAACCAAATAAGTGTAAAACAAATGAAAATGTATTTTGTTTTACATTCTTCAAAGTAGTCTTCTTTGCCTTGATGACAGCTTTGCACACTCTTGGCATCCTCTCAACCAGCTTCATGAGGTAATCACCTGGAATGCTTTTTCAACAGTGTTGAAGGAGTTCCCACATATGCTGAGCACTTGTTGGCTCTGCCTTTCCTTTACTCGGCAGTCCAACTCATCCCAAACCATCTCAATTGGGTTTAGGTCGGGTGATTGTGGAGGCCAGGTCATCTGATACAGCACTCCATCACTCTCCTTCTTGGTCAAATAGCCCTGACACAGCCTGAAGGTGTGTTTTGGGTCATTGTCCTGTTGAAAAACAAATGATGGTCCCACTAAGTGCAAACCAGATGGGATGGCGTATCGCTGCAGAATGCTGTGGTAGCCATGCTGGTTAAGTGTGCCTTGAATTCTAAATAAATTGCCAACAGTGTCACCAACAAAGCACCCCCAAACCATCACACCTCTTCCCCCATGCTGCATGGTGTGAACCACACATGCAGAGATCATCCGTTCACCTTCTCTACGTCTCACAAAGACACGGCGGTTGGAACCAAAAATCTCAAATTTGGACTCATCAGACCAAAGGACAGATTTCCACCAGTCTAATGTCCATTGCTCGTGTTTCTTGGCCCAAGCAAGTCTCTTCTTATTATTGGTCTCCTTCAGTAGTGGTTTCTTTGCAGCAATTCGGCCATGAAGGCGTGATTCATGCAGTCTCCTCTGAACAGTTGATGTTGAGATGTGTCTGTTACTTGAACTCTGTGAAGCATTGACTTGGGCTGCAATCTGAGGTGCAGTTAATTGGTGATTTCTGAGGCTGGTAACTCTAATAAACTTATCCTCTGCAGTAGAGGTAACTCTGGGTCTTCCTTTCCTGTAGCAGTCCTCATGACAGCCAGTTTCATCATCGCGCTTGATGGTTTTTGCGACTGCACTTGAAGAAACTTTCAAAGTTCCTGAAATTTTTGGATTGACTGACATTCATGTCTTAAAGGCATGATGGGCTGTCGTTTCTCTTTGCTGAGTTGAGTTGTTCTTGCCATAATATGGACTACTGCAGTGCAGACAAAATAATGGCCCTTTACCAAATAGGGCTATTTACTGTATACCAACCCTACCTCGTCACAACACAACTGATTAGCTCAAACGCATTAAGAAGGAAAGAAATTCCACAAATTAACTTTTTACAAGGCACACTTGTTAATGGAAAAGCATTCCAGGTGGCAACCTCATGAAGCTGGTTGAGAGAATGCCAAGAGTGTGCAAAGCTGTCATTAAGGCAAAGAGTGGCTACTTTGAAGAATCTAAAATAGAAAATATATATTTTGATTTGTTTAACACCTTTTTTGGTCACGACATCATTCCACATTTGTGTTATTTCATGGTTTTGATATCTTCACTATTATTCTACAATGTAGAAAATAGTTAAAATAAAGAAAAACCCATGAATGAGTCGGTGTGTCCAAACTTTTGACTGGTACTGTATATTTGTAAAAAACCATGTTCCTGAGTGAAAATGTTAATGTAATCAATGTATTTTATCAATTCTACTGAGGATGAGTGATGCGAGGTCGAGGCCGTTTACTCCTAGATACGTGAAACACCCTGCAACCCATCCATCGGGACCATACTCTGTGCAGAGTGTTGTTGCTGCCTAAGCAGTCTCCTTGGCTATTGGACACAATCCTGGACGGGTCGCCACTTCGACACAGGATACCAGCAAGCTGGCACTCATTTTACCTCGGAAGGATGACATCCTCGGAAGGATGACAGACAGGGTCAACGCCACCCAGATATGAATTCAACAGCTGAGCGGGACTTGAACTCGGGATCCTTGGATCCCAAGCCAACCAACCCAAACCATTAAGCCAACACTAGGCCTGAAACCCGTGCCTGCAGTGTTTTCAAAGCGTCGGCTGCATTCTCCATTCAATCATCATGTAACATCATGTAATCTTGTGGTATCATATGGTAATGCTACCGACTTCGTTAAATCCACACTATCACAGAAAAAAAAAAACTCACTCAATTAAACCACAATGTTCAAGATGTACAGCCCCATTTACACCTCAGTAAAAACAGTAATAACTAGAAGGGCACTCGGTGGAGCACCTGATCCATGAGATCATATCGGACCCAATACAGTTTTGAAATATCATGCCATACAGCACTATATTGTTTTTGGCCCTATCAATGGTAAAGAATCACTTTAAAAATTAAAGTTTCGTCCACCAAGTTTCGTCCGAATCCATCCACAACCTTTTGAGATATTGTGCTATGTATCATTTTATCTCTATCTCTCAATGGTGAAGAATCACTGAAAAATTTATCGGATATGCAGAATCCAAATAGTTCGTCCTCGTCACACACCCAACCTGCCCACCTAATTTCATCTGGATCGTGCACAACTTTTTGAGATATCCTGCACACAGACAGACAGAGAGGGGTGAAAACATATCCTTCCACCTTCGGTGGTGGAGGTCATAAAAAGTCAACCCCAAAAAAGTGACACTGCACTTGAGCATGTCAGTACGCTTGCAAATATGTGTTGTTTTAACAAATGACGACCAAACAAAAACGTATGTCGGTACAATGGATGGCAGTTTTAGAGAGAATGAATGAAAACATTGGAGTAACTGCTGACTTTCAACAAACAAAGCAAGCAATAATATAAAACCTTATTAAGCAAAATAATTATTATTGATCGGTTTGAAAAGTGCACAAAAAAAAATCAAATCATTATTGCACAAGAAAATGCGATTACTCGAGCAAGATTACAAACAGAGTGTGTTTTCCGTCTCGCAACGGAGACTACAAAACCAGTCGAAGAGCAAGAGTATCGACGGGAGGATAGGTTTGACTGCACGGTATCATGTGGTGGAGAGAGGTGGAATTAATGACAGCAATCAAAAGTTGACCTTCCTGCTTTCACTCAATTATCCACCGTGAATGTGGACTCCGATTTAAAATTAAAATAAGAGTTAAAAAAAAAAAAAGAGCGTTGTAGGACCAAAACGAATAGAACAGAGGGCCAAGTAAAAGTGTGCAGTGACATTTAAGAGTTTGGGGTGCGAACTTCACATGGCAGGGACTGCTGTTCTGCATGAACAAGCACAGTACACCATTATCTGTTCATCATCAAATGTCCTGCAACTGAAAATTTATAACAAAGCAGACTGATAGTCTCCTCATATGATTGCCAAGCATGTGGTGTATGTGCAAACTCCAAAAGAGTCAGCTTTATGCAGAAAACAACAAAATTCGTGGAGGGTGTGAACATAAAAAAAATGAAAACACAAACTATCATTGCAAGGTGATGGGTGTGGTAAGTGTAGTGCAACTTCAAAGGAAAAGCAAAGCAAGAGAAGCAAGTAAGGAAGAGCTCAGACCAGAATCCGAATCAGACTCTGAGGAGCTGGAACCACTTTCGCTTGAACCTGAGCCAGAGGAGGAGCTAGATGAACCACTAAGTCGAACTCCAGTCTCCTCAACATCTCTCCGCTCTGGTGGGACAATGGTGAGAAGAAAATAAAGAATAAGCTCGAGGCATGATACAGCACATTAAAAAAGGTTGCATTGAATAGTCAAGACCAAGCACAGCTGTTAACACGATTAAGGAAAAAAAAAAAAAAAAAAAAAAAAAAAAAAAAACTCTACTGTTCTTCTTCTTTTGGCTGCTCCCGTTAGGGGTCGCCACAGCGGATCATCCGTTATGATCCGCATAATGATTTGGCACAGGTTTTACGCCGGATGCCCTTCCTGACGCAACCCTGGTCGCCTCTTTCGACACAGGGATATGGTACACCTATTCTAACCGAGGCATACATCGGGCCCAGTACACTGGTACTCACTTCGCCGACCTCGGAAGGATGACAGGCTGAGTCAACCTCCTGGTGTGTATTAATTCTAACGGCCAACGGGGCTTGAACTCAGGACCTTTTGGATCCCAAGCGGCTACCCTAACCACTACGCCAACACCAGGCTTATGATTAAGAAAAAAAAAACGATCACATGTATATCAGGCTTGAGGTAGAGAAAGGAAAAGAATAGAAAGAGAGATCAATGTCGGGAAATTTACATAAAGACATAGAGATGAATTAGGCAGGGCGGGGTGGGATCGGCCAGCAGGGCGGGACAGACAGGGCGGGACAGACAGGGCGGGACAGACAGGGCGGGAGAGACAGGGCGGGAGAGACAGGGCGGGAGAGACAGGGCGGGAGAGACAGGGCGGGAGAGACAGGGCGGGACAGACAGGGCGGGACAGACAGGGCGGGACAGACAGGGCGGGACAGACAGGGCGGGACAGACAGGGCGGGACAGACAGGGCGGGACAGACAGGGCGGGACAGACAGGGCGGGACAGACAGGGCGGGAGAGACAGGGCGGGAGAGACAGGGCGGGAGAGACAGGGCGGGAGAGACAGGGCGGGAGAGACAGGGCGGGAGAGACAGGGCGGGAGAGACAGGGCGGGAGAGACAGGGCGGGAGAGACAGGGCGGGAGAGACAGGGCGGGAGAGACAGGGCGGGAGAGACAGGGCGGGAGAGACAGGGCGGGAGAGACAGGGCGGGAGAGACAGGGCGGGAGAGACAGGGCGGGAGAGACAGGGCGGGAGAGACAGGGCGGGAGAGACAGGGCGGGAGAGACAGGGCGGGAGAGACAGGGCGGGAGAGACAGGGCGGGAGAGACAGGGCGGGAGAGACAGGGCGGGAGAGACGAGATAGGATAGGATAGGATAGGATAGGATAGGATAGGATAGGATAGGATAGGATAGGATAGGATAGGATAGGATAGGATAGGATAGGATAGGATAGGATAGGATAGGATAGGATAGGATAGGATAGGATAGGGGTCGATGAGACGGGGTCGATGAGACGGGGTCGATGAGACGGGGTCGATGAGACGGGGTCGATGAGACGGGGTCGATGAGACGGGGTCGATGAGACGGGGTCGATGAGACGGGGTCGATGAGACGGGGTCGATGAGACGGGGTCGATGAGACGGGGTCGATGAGACGGGGTCGATGAGACGGGGTCGATGAGACGGGGTCGATGAGACGGGGTCGATGAGACGGGGTCGATGAGACGGGGTCGATGAGACGGGGTCGATGAGACGGGGTCGATGAGACGGGGTCGATGAGACGGGGTCGATGAGACGGGGTCGATGAGACGGGGTCGATGAGACGGGGTCGATGAGACGGGGTCGATGAGACGGGGTCGATGAGACGGGGTCGATGAGACGGGGTCGATGAGACGGGGTCGATGAGACGGGGTCGATGAGACGGGGTCGATGAGACGGGGTAGATGAGACGGGGTAGATGAGACGGGGTAGATGAGACGGGGTAGATGAGACGGGGTAGATGAGACGGGGTAGATAAGAGGGGGTAGATAAGAGAGGGTAGATAAGAGAGGGTAGATAAGAGAGGGTAGATAAAATAGGGTAGATAAAATAGGGTAGATAAAATAGGGTAGATAAAATAGGGTAGATAAGATAGGGTAGATAAGATAGGGTAGATAAGATAGGGTAGATAAGATAGGGTAGATAAGATAGGGTAGATAAGATAGGGTAGATAAGATAGGGTAGATAAGATAGGGTAGATAAGATAGGGTAGATAAGATAGGGTAGATAAGATAGGGTAGATAAGATAGGGTAGATAAGATAGGGTAGATAAGATGGGGTAGATAAGATGGGGTAGATAAGATGGGATAGATAAGATGGGATAGATAAGATAGGGTAGATAAGATAGGGTAGATAAGATAGGGTAGATAAGATAGGGTAGATAAGATAGGGTAGATAAGATAGGGTAGATAAGATAGGGTAGATAAGATAGGGTAGATAAGATAGGGTAGATAAGAGAGGGTAGATAAGATAGGGGAGATAAGATAGGGTAGATAAGATAGGGTAGATAAGAGAGGGTAGATAAGAGAGGGTAGATAAGAGAGGGTAGATAAAATAGGGTAGATAAGATAGGGTAGATAAGATAGGGGAGATAAGATAGGGGAGATAAGATAGGGGAGATAAGATAGGGGAGATAAGATAGGGGAGATAAGATAGGGGAGATAAGATAGGGGAGATAAGATAGGGGAGATAAGATAGGGGAGATAAGATAGGGGAGATAAGATAGGGGAGATAAGATAGGGGAGATAAGATAGGGTAGATAAGATAGGATAGATAAGATGGGATAGGATGGATAAGATGGGATAGGATAGATGAGAGAGATAAGACAGAGAGATAAGATAGTTTGATAAGCACCTCTTTTGCTTTTCTTGGTTGTATACAGCTGCCCGCTGCCGTCAAACAACTTTCGCTCATTATCCTTCTTGCAATCCTGCCCGTCGTCTTTTGTTTTTGATTGCTTTTTGCCTGGTAGGAGAAAGGTGTAGTTGAGCACAAACTGCAATAAGAAAAATATCCACCACTACGGCACAATGGACAGTGTCGGAGCAAAACTTGCCAAGATGCTTCGATGATTTTTTTCGAAGGCAAGAGGCGACGTATCTCTCAAGCTCACGTAACGTGGAAGGCTTCAGAGTCTCAAAGTCGATTTCAATTTCGTCTGGATTTGACTCACTAAGGGATGGCTCACGAGACTGTATAATGTTCACAACACAGCCCAACTTGTCACCAGGCAACCGGTTGATGTCCAGGCTTAGCTGTCGTTTCTCATCGTATGTCATTGGCCGTGCATCCTCTGTACCATCCAGCAGCGTCGTGGGAACGTTTGGAATCGCATTCAAGCCCAAAACTCCAATCGTAGAGTCCGACTCCTCTTTCTTTAGTGGCCTGATTTCCCAATGACAATCACAAAAACAGCAACACAAAAATTATCATCCACAATGGCAATTAAACAATGTACAGAGATGCATTGCAATGACAGGCAGTAACATTATTGGGTCCAGAAGCCATGGAACAGAAGCAAGACAATGAAAAGCATAAGAAGGAAGCAAATAAAGGAAGTGAGACACCAGAGGGAAAACACAAGGAGAGACTTCAGTAGAATCCCAGAGGAGAAGGCAGGTTTAAGAAAGATCAGCATAGATCATAAGATGTTGCACATGCTGTGCAAGACCAGAAGGGAAAGGAAAATATGAAAATAAGGCTTGGCAAGCTATCTTCAAAGATCCATTTCACTTTGCTAATTAAACAGGATATTTCAAAAGCCAAGGTCAGGAAAGTTAGATATCTCATGAAATGATCTTGAGGAATACCTAAAAACACCAACTCTGATACAGAGATAAAACAAGATCTTGCATAAATCAGTGGTTTATTGAAAACCAGGAATGCTATATGATGTTTGCACTAATTCATGAAGCAGCCAGAGTTGTAAGAAAAGTTCTTAAGTCATAATCAGGTCCTACTGGGGTTCCATATCTGGGGTTCCATTGGGGGGAACCCATACTGGGGTTCCATTGCCACTATGGAATGTTTGATTGTCTGTGCAGACATATTTGAGCAACATGGAAAAAGCCAGCCTTGTGTTGCAGGTGGTGGAGAGCGTTTACATTTCCAAAGCGCAAGACGCAAGCCAGATATTGCTCAGTTCAGATCAACCCGTCTCAAACACTGAAAGATAACTTTTTTTTGTAGTTATTGCAGGACATCTCACCAAGTATGAGAACGGCTTTGCGGATATATCCATACAGAAAGGACTCCCAGGTCTGAAGTCTCATATGTGTCGATCTGGCAAGGACTGCAGGTGTACCAGGTGCTGTTGTGTTCAGGCTACAATACTACCTTGGTAACTTCCAGTTGAGCCTTTCCATTGCACATCTTGGACTTAAGTGGGGTGTTCAAAACCTTCTTGGAACAGGATAATCAATGGAACCTAAGAGCAATGCTATTTGCTCATTATAAACGTACATGTATGCTTGTTACATGCCATTACTTCCATTCCTGACCATTTGTGGTTTCAGGATAAAATCCAGAGGTTGGCGACATCATACAACCATGGATGTTACCAACATTGAGCATAAAGATGTCACCAACTTTTTATGCAAAGACGACAACGTATGGTAAGTGTGCAGAGCGAAGTTGCACCCTTTTCTTGTCCAGTCAACAAATAGGCAGCTAACTTAAAAAGTGTGGATGCAATTCCCTTGAAGGTGACCCCAAGTATGGAACACTGGTTGAATTGCAGCAGACTGAAAAAAAAACGTGTTGCCCAGATCATGGCATTGATTATCGAGAATTGCCACATTAAGATCGCAAAAATATCCAGCGTCTGTAATTTCCCAAGGTAGCAGAACCTCATACAATGACCAACAACATTCACACCTGTTGTTGCTATTTTGTTTCCCCATCTTCTTGGCTTGAAGTACTTTATTCTTCAGCACTTTCTCTTCATCCTCCCATTTCCTCGCCTTCTCCAACACTTTGTCTTTCCTCTTCTCCTTGCGCTCTTTCTTTTTCTTGGGTTTAGATATGGGAGCTTGTGAAAGGGATGCCAGCTGCTCATGGAGAGCCTTGAGCTGTAGGGAAAGAAATAAGCAAAGTCAATCCATTGAAACCGATAAATAGTCATCTCTCGTACACAACAGCCAGCTTTGGTTTGCAGCATCTTCACTGGCAAAAAATAGTGCAACACGAATGCTTTAAAAAAAGGGGCTGTCCAAGATATTTTTTTTTTTTAAAACATCAGCACACCTGCTCTTGCAATTCTGCAAGCCGGTTGGCGCGTTCCTTTTCGGAGTCATCCGAGCTCTCTGTGTCAGAGGAACTCTCACGACTGCTTTCACTTGATGTAAGGTGAACTTCCGGTAGAGGTGGAGGGGGTGTAGTTGGTAGCTGGGGAGTCACAGGAGGCTGAACAGGAGGCGGGGTTTCCTCAGGCACCTTAGCAAACCGCATTTCAAATACGTCCTGAGAAAAAGAAAGACAAGATGCACGTTACATTAAGGAAAGGAAAGGTTCGGGTTAAGGGAGAAGGGAGTGTCGATTCAATGACAATCGAAAGCACTTCCACAATGCTCGTGACCATCTTTACCTGCAGCTTCCGTGCCATGGCGACAACCTCGTGGTCTGGTGGGTTGTATTTGTAGCAGTTGGAAAACATGAGCCGCATGTCATCAGCAAACTCATGTAGGTTTGTATACTCCCTTCGTTCGAGCTTTTCCTGTGACGGCAGAGTTACCCATCATTATCTATTCATGCTCAACTTTCCGAACTGAGCTTTAATCGCCATACATAATCTATTATGGAATTCTGATCAGAAAAAGGAATGCATGCAGTGGGTTTGGCAAGAAAGATGACAAGGACACCAAAAGGTATGTAAATTATTGATATAAACTGAATGGTTTGATGAATCTGAAATGGATTAGCAGCTCATGTATGTACTCGACGAGTTAGAGAGGGGGGATTGCTGGAAGGATGGCCGAGACCTCGAGTTATGCACACGCTTGTAAGCTGCCTAGCCTGGGTTACAATCTCGGCCCAGATATAAACTACCGTCCCGGTGTTTTACAAGCAGGGCGATTCATCAATGTGTGTGTGTCGTCCCGCGGATGGACGTAAAACTAGATGTCCCGTCTGCCGGCATTATTTGGTGGACATCGAAGACCTCCACGGTGTCCTTTGCGAAGAGTAGGCGAGCTATTGCCGGCACCATGGCCAAATCCCAAATTCCTGCCCGAACTACTGCCGGGAAGGCAACGGAAACTCTGTGAAGAGTATGGTACATCAGATAGAGACAGAGAGCGAGAGAGTAAGATCAGAAGCAGAACAAACAGATACGTAATAGTTCAAATTAAACTGCGGTTGGAAACACCAATCAATTTAAAGATGCTGCATATTGTCACCTTGATTGTGGTTAGGTCCATCGGAATCTTGATTATGTCGTGGTAGTCATGCAAACCGAGAGCAAATGCATCAACAGCTTTGTAGAAAGGCCACGCATAGGCTGCATGCTTCTTGGTGAAGATCTCCTGTGTACGGCATGAATGGAAACCACAGGGAAGTTAGGCAAATGGAATGGAATAGGGGCTAATACTGAGGGAACTTGGAAACATTTTAACCTTTCATTAAAAAAGCACATAAGGGTCAAGGGGAGGGGTTGCTGTGGTCACAAGGTGATAGGGTAAGAAAGTGGTTAAATGCCCTGAATACAATTTTCAGACATGCGAATGAGGGTCAGGTCAGGGTCAGGTATGGGAGCATGTGCCAGAACAGCGCGTCGCTGCGTCCACTTTCCGCCGGTACTCCAGGGGCCTCCATCTTGCCTTCCCCCAGGCAGATCCCAGGCCCATCCCCATCTCCTTGAGATGCTGGTCAACCTGCTGCAACCACGAGGCACGTGGTCGGCCCACTGGCCTCCTCCACTCACGAGACTCCCTCGCTGAGAGAATCTGGTGAGCAGGATCAGCGTCAGGAAAACGAGCCACATGTCCATACAGCCGCAACTGACGCTCACGGACCATGCAGGTAACAAATCTCATCCGAGTCTCTCTCAGCAACCGCTCGTTGGACACAAAATCAGACCAGCGATAGCAAAGGATTCTCCGAAGAGGCCTGGTACCAAAGGAATTAAGTCTCCGTTTCAGATCCTTTGTCAGAGTCCAAGTCTCGCATCCATAGAGCAAGACTGGAAGCACCAAGAACCTGAAGACTCGGACTTTGTCCTCCCGCACAGGTACCGGCAGCGCCACACCCATGATCCAGTGAATCCATGACTCCCCAGGCCTGTCTATTGACCTCTGACGTCTATTGACCCAGACGTCAATTGACCTCTGACTCAGCCAGCAGAGACATGAATATCACTGCCAAGGTAAGTGAATCTCTCCACGACCTCAACATCCTCACCAAAAACAGACACAGACAGGACAGCAGCATCCAAGATGTCATTGAAAGCCTGGATCTTAGTTTTGACCCAAGAAACCCGTAATCCCAGCAGCTCCGACTCCTCATTCAGCACCTCGAGGGCCCCCAAAAGGATATCGAAAGTCTCCGCAAAGATGACTGCATCATCTGCGAAATCAAGGTCCGAGATCTTGACATTCCCAAACGATGCACCGCAGCTTGATCTTTCCGACATCCCGAAAATCCAGTCCATACAAGTGCTGAAAATTGTGGGGGCCAGTACACACCCCTGACAAACTCCAGTAACAACTGTAAATAAGTCAGAGATGGTACCACCACACTTCACAGCACTCTCAGTACCAGAGTAGAGTTCAGACATCAGATCGATCAGTTTTGGTGGCACCCCACGAAGACCAAGAATCCTCCAGAGGACATCCCGATTCACTGAATCAAACGCTTTACAGAGATCAACATAGGCTGCAAGCAGCCCCTACCGAAACTCTCGTCTGCGTTCGGTGAGGACACGAAGAGCAAGGATACGGTCAATCGTTGACCTCTTTGGTGTAAAGCCTGACTGCTCTGGACGCTGGTGCTCAAGCAGATGGTGGCGAACCCTATCAATAATTATCCGAGCAAAGACCTTGCCCGGCAATGGGAGCAGCGTCACCTAGGTAGTTGATGCAGTTTTGGCGCTCACCCTTCCCTTTCTAAAGAGTAACAACAAGGCCCCACTTCCAATCAGTTGGGATGATGCCTGTGTTCCAGGCAGAGCACAAAACTGCATGCAACGACACGAGTGCAGTATTTCTACCAGCCTTGAGAAGTTCAGCAAGGATGCCACAGATCCCTGGAGCTTTACGCTGTTTCAACTGGTTCACCGCAGCCCGTGTTTCCACAAGCGAAGGTGGACCACAGTTGATTGGAGAGTCAGCAATAGGGATAGTAACACCCTTGACGTCCAACTCGACAGCTAAGGGATCAACTTGGTACAACCACTCAAAGTAACCGGCCCAGCGGGCCTTCACTTCAGACTCCTCTGTCAAGAGCCTACCACTCTGCTCTAACTGCAGTGCTCCGAGGGATGGGCTTGGATGAATGCAATGCACGAATTCCCCTGTAAGCGGGATGAGAATCACCTGTCCACAGGTGATGCTCTACCCCCTCACAGATTTCTCGCACATAGGCCTCCTTGTCCACCCTCAGTGCACGTACAGTTTTACGCCTCAGCTCCCTGAACAGCTCAGCTCTGCCATTCAGCCTGGCCCTGCGACTCTGGTCAATGGTATCCAGTGTCCCTTGAGAGACAAAATTCTTCTTTGCCCTGTGGTGAGTTCCAAGACATCCACCGACAACATCAAGGACGGTGGTCTTGAAGGACTCCACAACTCTTCAGGACCCCCCAAAGCACCCAGACACCCCAAATGTCCACTCAGCCTGTTCACAAACTCCTCAGCTACTCTCTCATCCTTGAGCTTGCCAACATCCAGCCGAGGCTGGGATGGTACCATTCTCCAGGATTTAAGGTGCAGCTTTACAGTTGCGACAACAAGCCGGTGGTCAGTATTGAGGAATTGAGCACTCCGGTAGACCCTGCAGTTCTGGATCATCCTCCAGCGACCGTCAACGAGGACATGGTCAATCTCCTTTGCCACACTGCCAGCGTTGGAATACAAAGTCCAGCGATGAGCTTGTGGGCGCTGAAACCATGAACCAGCCACCCTAAGTACATGACTTCTTGCAAAGTCAAGGAACTTAGTGCTATTCTGTTTCGTAGTTCCTGACCCATGGGGACCAACACATGTCTCATGGCCATCCCTATCAGTTCCAGTCGATGCATTGAAATCCCCCAAGACGAGAAGTGTATCTCATCTGGGGCACTGATCAACCACAGACTCGAGTGTGGCGTAGAATGTGTCCTTCACGGTGAGGTCACTCACCTCAGTCGGAGCATAAACAGAGACCAGGGAAATGACACCTAATGAGTGACGAATCCTTAGTCTCATAATACGCTCGTTGACCGGTGTTACCTCAATTATCATTGGGGTCAGCTTATTGGACACAGCAACAGCAACTCCTTGAGTATGGTAACCATCAGAGCGACCAGACCAATAGTAGGTGTAACCACCCACCATTATCTCGCCGCAATCCGGTCTCCGAACCTCAGAGAGTGCTGCAATACCGATGTCCAAACGCTTGAGCTCAGATGATAACAGAGACAGGTGATCATCCTCTCTTAGGGATAGGACATTCCAGGCACCCACCCGAAGGGACCGCCTCAGGTTAACCCAAGGAGACCGCCGTCTGGTGGACCACACCTCAGCACCACTCCGACACATTCTCCCGCAATCTGACCCAGGGATGTAACTCCGTGGTTTCCCTCCTTTTATCAAAGATTGGGGGTCCCGGAGGCTTTGCCCCAATCCCGTCATCCGGTGAGCTGCCCTGCGAAGGGAAGCTGCACAGGAAGTACTCCCACGGAGTGGGTTTTCAGGTTTTTTGCGTTTTGCGTAATGAAGGGTTTTACGGTGGCCGGAGTGCAAATCCTGCCACCAACCTCCTAATAAAAAAGTAACCCAACTGCAGGAGGACGTCCGCAGACACAGTTGGGCACGAGATATGAATGGCCGTTGGCTCACAAGGAGCTCCTCCACCCTTTGACAGGTTTTGTTTTTAATCCTGCTGGGTGTCCATATCGAAACACCCTCCTCACCAGAAAACCTGGTGGGGGAGACGGTTTAGTCGCCGACAACCCGACCATAGAACAGGTTAGTACAGGTTTACATGGTACCTGAAGCAGGTCACAGATCTAACCTGACCTGACAAGTGAATGCGAATGAGGCTTCACAAAAAGTGGCAAATAAATAATTATATGGACATACACATACCAATACATAAAATAATTAAATATGAATTACAGCTTCGGATAATATTTAAAACTAGCAGGGTTATCTGGCATTGCCGGGTGGGTGGGGTGTACTGAGAAGTGGGAGAAGCAGGAGAGCCGGCAGGGCTGAGAATGGGGCAGGTGGATTGGGGGCAGGAGAGCCAGAACACCAATTGGTAAAGGGGTCTTCAGGGTCTTGGGGTCTTAAGTGTCTTTGAGGTCTTAAGGTTCTTACAGGTCATTGGGGTGTTAAGGGTATTGAGGTCTTAAAGGGTCATTGGGGTCTTCAAACTCTTGAGGGTTTTTGGGGTCTTAAGGGTGTTCAAGGTCTTCTGGCTCTAGAGGGTCTTGGGGGTTTTAAGGGTCTTCAAAAGACTTCAGGGTCCTTGGAGTCTCAGCAGTCTTCAAGAGTCTTTGGGATCTTAACCATCTTTGGAGTGCAAAAGGGTCTTTGGGGTATTCAATGTTTTAAAGTGTCTGAATTGTGTTCGGGGAGTTCAATGGTCCTTAGAGTTAATGGTCTTCGGGGTCTTATCTCCCAAGCATGCAGAAAGTCTTCTCTCAAGCATATATTCTAATCTCTCAAACATGTAAAAAAGAAACAAAGGTCTTATGGTTCTTTGGGGTCTTTAAAGGCTGAGGTTGTGGATGAAAATACACGGACAACCCCCGGGTTGGACTTGGTCTGTGTGCCAAATTTGGTGGCTGTCGGTCAGCGGTCCTTGCAAAAATAAATAAATAAATCCTCCAGCACACGACATTGCCGGGGCAGCAATGGCACCGTGCAGCACGTGGAGATGGAAAAGAGAGGGGGGGGTGATCAAAAATAATCTTTAGAGCAAAATCACTTGGTCACTGTTCTGTCCAAATATCAGTTTCCGAGCTGAAAAACTTCGGTGTTTCTAGTTAGGTACTTCTGAGGTGAATGTGTACAAATGATACTTACTCACCATGCAGCATATGGAGATAGATTTGGAGTGAGCGCGGTGTGCAGAAATTGATTGATTCAGCGATCAATTGTGTAATTAAAATAAATAAGTCGTAAAATAATTGATTTCTAGATCAATTGCCAAATAGCATTCCTAAACCACCATCGTTTCATCCGAATCTGTAACACTTTGAAAATCAAGTAATTCATCACAAAATGAATAATTAATCGATCAATTAATCAATAAACCATAAATACCCTTTATAGCCAAATCACTTGTTCACTGTGGTGTCCAAATATCAGTTTCCATGCTCAAAGGGTGCCCGAGATATTGCCCAGATGAGAAAGAAAATAAATAAGGAATTAATAAATCGATAATAATTAGGTAATTAATAAATTAATTGATTAATTTTCTAAAAAATACCGTTTTGCCAAAACACATCTTTGCTTTTGTCCCCAAATTTCATCTTCCGAGCTCAAAGGATGGCTGAGACATCGCCCAGACAAGCAAGAAAGAAAATAATTAATGGATTAATTAATCAAAAAAATCAAAAACAATCGTTATAGCCAAATCACTCGGTCACCGTCATGTCCAAATATCAGCTTCCTCGCTCAAAGGGTGCCTCAGATATTGCCCAGATGAGAAAGAAAATAATTAATGAATGAATAAATCTATCATAATTAATAAATAAATAAATTTTCTAAAAAATACCGTTTTTGCCAAAACACATCTTTACTTTTGTCCCCAAATTTCAGCTTCCCAACTCGAAGGATGGCTGAGATATCACCCAGCCAAACAAACAAACAAACAAGAAACTAAACAAGAAAACAAACAACCAAGAAAACAAGCCGGTAGGAGGACATGGGTAGTCGACACTACCCAATTGAACCTGACGTGATGGGCCCGTTCGATGGGGAATGACCTGAGGATTAAGCACAAGAAAATTCATGATTTCAGCTTCAAGGGTTAATGCTGCAGATTGTTTTCTCGTTAAAATACCCCCACATTTAGAGGTTTTTCAGCCGTTGCTAGGCAACGGAGGGGTCCATCATAGCAACGGTTCTTTCTCACACATAACTAGGACATACCATGAACCTCCCATACCAGTTTCATGTATATCTGACTCATCGTCTCTGAGATATAACGAACTTCGTTTTTTTATTGTTTTCGACCAGGTTCATTCAAAGTCGATCTTCTCCGACAGTTTTCATAGGATCCGGCTGGAAATTTTTGACAATATGGCTGAATGTACTGCCCACAGTCGCTCGTGGCCCGATTTTTGATTTTCGAAAAAATAATATTTGTATGATTTTTCAAAAATTTCAGTCCCATTGCTTGGCAACGGTGGTATCCATAGCAACGGTTCTCATTTGGACACAACTAGGTCATGGTATTAACCTACCAACCAAGTTTCATCGAAATCGCCATTGTATTAACTGAAATCGCCATTTTAAATACTGATAATAAGGGTAGAACAAATCTCAAATTTTTTTTTTTTTTCGACGACATCGACTACCCAACAAACAAACAAACGGAGTGAAAACTGAGTAGTTCCTTTCCTTTGACGTCCGGCGATGACGTCATGCATCACGTAGATATGGCACTGGAAAGGAGTACAATACAAAAGGAACTCAAGTATGTAGAATGGTACACGCATGCACACACTCATAACCCCTCCCCTCCACCTCAATCCTCACCCTCCCCCCCTCCCCCCAACACCCCAGTGTTTCAAGTTAAGCAGATATACTATTTTGGAGAGTAAAAAAAACAAAAAAGGAAAAATTCATAAGCTGAAGCAATTCATTCATGTCTGACCTTCAGTATCGTTTGGCAATGACGTAGCTGGTCAGATATTTGCCGAACTCGTTTTGGTACAGGAGGCAATACCACAGAGTCAGGCACCTCTTTGCGAGGGGCTTTAACCGGCCGGCTGCTTTCTCTTCTGCCAGGCACCTGGGGACGCACGATGCTAGCCGGCCCGTCTGCCAGGCCAAGTGAGGTCTCTTCATTTTCTGGTCGCACTTGTGGAAGCGCTGTTGGTGTTGTCGTGTCTGCTTTCCGCTTCACCCCCCGGCTTACCTGAATGATAAAGGATGGGTCAAAGAATTACGATGACCTTTGTCAGGACAAGTGCCTGGTTCAAATAACTAACAGTTTTTTTTTAATGCTTTTAAAATGTATTGCTATTTTAACTTGGGATAAAGTGTGGCATCACAAAGAAGATAAAATAATGACACAATTCCAAATTGAAGAGATTGGTGTCCCATCTCCTTTGTTAGAAATATTGAGCGCCAAGGACTCTGCACATAAAGTCCTGCAATCTGTATCAATTCAATCGCTTGTACCGAGGTCACAGCAAGACAGCAAAATGCCTTCTCTGCCTTCATCCACCTTTGAAAACATCGTGGCAAATGGTTAAAAGTGCCTCAAGAATATGCTCTTCCTCCGTCCTTCGGTCATTCAAGGTGTCCCGGTTGACACACCATGTGATACGTCGGAATGCTTGAAAGTTTGGGTGCCAAATCTCCACCTTCCTGCGCCCTTAGAATCGACCTAAAACATCCCTTTCCCCATCGCAATAAGTGAGCTTCTCAGGAAGTGAGCAGCCAACTCCCTGAAGTAAGTGAGCTTCTCACCTGCAAAGGTGGAGAAGTATCTGCACAACATTCAGCAAGAGCTCATGAAGGCATCAGCACACCTTTGTTCAAACATTTGCATCAGAACTGGCTGTTCATTCACTGCTTTTCTGCAGATCATTCTTGGAGAGTCTCCCCTCATTATTGAAGGTAGCTTAAAGGGGAACGCAAACGCTCACACCACCTCGACGCTAATCTATCCCTTGATACCCGACAAAATAGACAATGAAGTGTGTTTTTCGGATTTGCAATTTGCAAAGGAGGTAATTTTGTGATTAAAAGGCGAATTCATCCTCCTCTTCACACTTAGCAGTGACGTCACACCCGGGAGTCGATCGCCATATCCGTACCGTCTACGGACTCTACGGGATACATCGCAGTGCAATTCAACTCAAACGGTGAATAATTTACGATTTTCCACAAAAAAATGTTGAGACGATGAGTCATCCTTGGTAGTTGGAGTAATAGAAACCAAGATAGTTTCATGCACCAACAATGGCCGAAAGTCCCTAAGTTTGCCAGAAATTGGACGATTGTCCGAAAGACCCGAGTGCGGATCGGGCCGACAAAATTTTTTTCGGTTTTGTGCTTACAACATTTTATAGAGCACTGTTATGAAACAACAGAAATTGGAGACCTTGTGGTTATCTGCAACGGTTGAGAGAGGATGCCATCCCCACAATCAAGCGAAAGAAAGAGCTGTTGCTCGAAACTGCAACACCATCTCGATCCAGCTTCCAGCACATATGGACAGACAACCACCCCCTACACATCCTCCCACAATCCCCCATCAAACATCACCCCCACAAACCACACCACCACCCCCCTCCACCTTCCCCTCCACCCAAGCACCACTCCACCCTCCACATCTCCCCCACAATCCCCCAAAAACCATCACCCCCACGATACCCACCACCCCACATCCCCCCTCGCGACAAGCACCACTCCCCCCTCCACTGGGGCAGAACATCAACGCGACACGATACAGCACAGACACGGGAACCGGCGTCGTAATCCGAGCTCGAAATATATTGTTTCTCGATGCAAGCCGCCATTTGGATCAACGTGGGTTCTGAGTGTGACATCACTGGAAAAAAGCTAAAAACTATATATTTATTTAATTAATTATTGCATTTGGGTTTCCCCTTAAGAAGAACCCAAACATAATTTTTTTTCTTCTGAAAACCATTGAAAACGAGAGGGGGAACACTCGGGAGAGTGCAAAACCTCCGCCGCCAATACAGCTGGGTCACTCAAGTGAACCTTATATCTTATTCATTAAATATGTCAACAGTGCTGAGAGTTATAGTTCTTTTCTCCAACATTTTTTTTGGGGGGGGTTGGAAATCACTTAAAATATGTAGAAATGCAAATAAAAAAATTTTCTCACAATTTTTTTTTTGGGGGGGTAACAATTTTTTTGGGGGGGGTTGGAAATCACTTAAAACATGTAGAAATACAAAAAAAATCTCTTTTTTTTTTGGGGGTGACAATTTTTTGGGGGAGGGTTGGAAATCACTTAAAACATGTAGAAATGCAAAAAAAATTTCTCTAACAATTTTTTTGGGGGGTTGGAAATCACTTAAAACATGCAGAAATGTAAAAAAAAATCTTTTTTTTGGGGGGGGGTAAAAAAATTTGGGGGGGGGGGGTTGGAAATCACTTAAAACATGTAGAAATGCAAAAAAAGAAATCGAAATTTTGTTGAAAAAAAAAGTTGCAAAAAATTTTTTTCTCAAAATTTTTTGGGGGGGGGTGGAAATCACTTAAAACATGTAGAAATGCAAAAAAAAATTCTAACAATTTTTTTTTGGGGGGGAGGGGGACCAAGTCCATAATATAATGGCATGATCCTTGGACCATACCTAACCCCCACCGAGTTTCGTCGAAATCCGTCGAGGAGTTTTTCCGTAATACAAAAAATTTAACATTTTCACGCTCACGCAGGGGGTATCGCTATAGCTCTGTTCTTCAAACAGGCGAGCTAAAAATAGAACTTTTTTTGCCAATCGGTGGAGAAAAAAGCCCTAAGGCCTAAAGTGTCGATGAACTCACCTTGATCCAAACGGCAGCTTAACATCGAGAAACGGTGTATTTCGAGCTGGGATTCCGATACAAATTCCGTCATTAGCAACTCTGAAGGTTCTCAGTAATGTAAGGCTGAAACTGACCAGTGGGATTTTTTAGAAACTATTTGAGACAGAATTAGTGATGGAAACACTCTCAGGGTAATTGTGGAGCCATATCATTTAAAGCCATATGCGAGCGATTCAGTGAAAGGTGGCGGAAGTGTGAGTGAAGAAGAAACCGATGGTCGCATGTTCACTACAGATTGGTAGGTTTTGTTTTTCTGTTCAATTGACGGTTTACAAGGGAGTGGTTTTGTATTAATTGATGAATCAGTTGTACTACTCAAGCAGAAATACCAGTCATTGCCTGAAAGCCAACACTGCCCAGGCACACTCCAAAACCGCGGACAAAATGGCCAACAAATGCTTCGTCTCCCACCATCGCAGGCTGACCAGGTGTCTTGCTGTTAGGGCAGTGGTTCCCAACCTGTGGTACGTGAGGGCCTTCCAGGTGCTTCGCGAAGACTTTCGGGTTCAACCTTTAAAAATAAAAATAAAAAAAACGTTTTTTAAAATGTCCGACAGGCCCACCTGTCGGCCATTTTTGGGGTCTTCAACCACTTAAACCTGTCGTTCCAAGGGCCCAACTGCACTGTCTCAGACTTCATCTCGAAGCTGGGAGCGTTTGTCCGGAAGTTGGACCTCTGGATCAAGAACGTGGAGAGAAAACGCTACGGAATGTCGAACTCCTGACTACGCTTGAGAGCGAGCCCAATAATGAATTTTCCCAAGAAATTGTCCGTCACCTATCACTGCTCAAGACTTAGTTGATGCATTACTTCCCAGACATTACATGTTGTGCCTACATCACCAATCCGTTTTCGGTTGAACCAGGCAATCTGCCTGTCGGGACCGGAGAACAAAAGGAGCTCATCGATATCCAGGCTGACGAGACAGCAAAGACAAAGCACAAGGAATGCTCTCCTATGAACTTCTGGGTGACCATGGCCTCCTCGTACCCGACACAAGCCCGGCACGCTGTTCCCCAGCTACTGATTTTTCCCCTCTACGTGGGAGTGTGAGCAGGGGTTCTCAGCCATGATGACCATCACGGCAAAGAGCCGGAACAGTCTTACTGCGCCCGGGCATGAGTTCCGATGTGCTGTGAGCAAAGTTATGACCCGCATCGACCAGCTGGTGGAGAAGAAACAGATGCAGCCCTCGCATTAAATTTTGTTCTTTGTTGACAGTTAGTTCATTTGTGTTCTACTTGTAAATAAATTGATATCTTATCGAATTGAGTTTTTCAGGAACCAGGTGGTATGCGGCGACAGTATGGGACCTCCAAGTGGTACTCGATCAGAAAAAAGGTTGGGAACCACTGTGTTAGGGGATCATCCTGTTTCATACTTTCGCTGGACGACATTTTGTTCCCATGAGGTGTCGATGCCCCACCCCAGTGGTGAGTGGAGG
This sequence comes from Eptatretus burgeri, assembly GCF_056783735.1. Lineage (NCBI taxonomy): Eukaryota > Metazoa > Chordata > Myxini > Myxiniformes > Myxinidae > Eptatretus > Eptatretus burgeri. The sequence goes on along the minus strand of NC_140974.1, from coordinate 74,152,418 downwards.
GGGATGTGTAGTGGTGGTGGTCGTGGTATTGTGAGGGTGATGGTTGATGGAGGATTGTGGGAGGATGGTAGAGGGGGGAGGGGGAGGGGTGGGGTGGCGGAGGGTAATGGGGGATTGGTGGAGGGGGCAGTAGATGTGTGGTGGTGGAGCGTTATGGGGGATTGGTGGTGGGGGGCAGTGGATGTGGGATGGTGATGGGTATTGTGGGGGTGATGGTCGATGGGGGATTGTGGAAGGTGGGGGGATGGTGGATGGGAGCGGGGAACCTGAAAGTTTTAGCGTTCTCGGTCAAAACCTCTCAGAGGAGTAGATCATAAACACGTTACGAAAACGTACCCCAAGGGGAGAACATACATGGACATGTAGGAGACCCAATAATCAGTTATTTTAGAATATGTGTAGATAGACCTTGACCCCTTACCTAAAGAATTTTTTGGGTGGCAGGCATTGAGGTTAGTTTGTATTTCCCTGGTTTTGATGTCTTCCCTCCCCATCCGACCCCCCCCCCCCCTTCACTATTCCTTTCAACAATCCATCCTTCACACTATCGATCCATTCTCCTGACCGCCCACCCCCCAAACGCCTTTGTGAATCTACCAATAATCCCCTTCACCAAACCCCTCTGCTCCTTTCAACAATCCTTCCTTCATCCCATCGGTCCAACGGAATCCCTCTCCGGTGCCACTCCATTCGCACATTGTTTAATTGGGCGCATTTGGTCCGTCTGTGATTATTAATCCTACGGGCCGATTGGATTACCTTCACCGGATGGGACTATGCCCCTTCTCACATGCATGTCCGTGGCATGAAGTGCAACGCTTTTCCTGTACATGGTGAGGTACAGCACATCTCGCAGGCAGAATACAGTGGTGCACTGTACAATGAACGCTTGGATGCGAGGGAGGGAACGGGGGCTGTAGTCACGGCCTTGGGCACGTGAAAGAAGTTACATTTTGCTTTCTTGCCTGTAAGTACTCACTTATAAATGATAGGTTGGTTGTGTGTGTGCGTGCGTGCGTGCGTGCGTGCGTGCGTGCGTGCGTGCGTGCGTGCGTGCGATAAATATTTGTGGGTTATTTCCAATCTGTCTCGGTTGTCCTTTCCTTCATTGGTCTGACAGTGCACACAGTGCACAAGTGTAGTTAGACAGGAAGTTGGACCCCACATGATTAACTCTGTTAGCCGGTGCTGCACCCATCTGTTCCGCTCGGCAGAAGATCAGCACGTGCGGCGTCGAGGGCGTGGCCTCTAGTTAGGTTGCACATACCAATAGAAAGGTATCGTGGCAACATCGAAGCGTAACCCTGTTAGGCTGGTATTATATATCAAGCAGCTACGGCTGTGTAAGAATTTCAGCCCGTTGGACCGCAGAGTTATCGAGCCCCGCACCCTGGGCCAGAACACTTTATCTGCACTATAAATTGATGTGAGTTCATTTGATTTGTAGAAATTTGTGTTGATAATAGACAATTGTTTTCAGGTGCTCTTGTGGTAACTGCCGGGCAAAGGCAACAGGTGTTTCACTCAAATTGTCCGTGTATATGTCCCGGTAGCTGGGTAGAGATGGTGCTACAGTTTTGAGCGACGGCTGTTTCTTCTGTTTAATCGTGGGGATGGCATCCTCTCTCAATAGTGGTGGATAACCACATCTGGCCATCTCTGTTGTTTCATAACAGTGCTCTGTAAAATGTTCAGAGCACAAAACTGAACATTTTGTAGGCCCGATCCACGCTGGTAATTCAGACAAACCGAATCTAATTTCTGGTAGGCTTATATTATTGGGTCTTTCGGCCTTTGGTGTAGCATGACACCATCTCGGTTTGTATTACTATGGAAGTACCAAGGACACATAGACTCAGCACATTTGCGGAAAATCTAAAATTATTCGCAATTTGAGTTAAATCGTACCGCGATGTCCGAATTGGCGATAAATCGTACCATATCCCGATACAGTACGGATATGATGGTCGACTTCTTGATGCGATACCACAGCTAATCTGAAGAAGATTTTGACTTTTATAAACAAAATTACCTACTTTATACTTTGGAAGAAGACATCATATCTATTTTGTGGGGTATCAGGGATAGATTTGCATCAAGGTGGTCTGAGCGTCTGAGTTCCCCTTTAAGCTTAAGAAGTATACAATTACTATCCATCAGAAGGGTGCCAAGAAAGATCCTTTGAACTCAAGACCAGTCAGCTTTCTTCCCATAATCAGCAAGTTCATGGAACCAATAATCTCAGCAGACCTCAATTCTTAGACCTTTTCTCTAATTCTTAAATATCAGATACCGATCTGGGTTTCATCCTGGACATTTAACCTCAAATCATTTTACTCGGTCAGCAATGGATGGACACTGAATCTCAAACCTGAGGTCAGAACAGACTGATTGGACATCTTGGCATTCACCACCATCAGTCACCCAGCCCTGATCAGTAAACTTTCTATCAAGCCATCACCAACGCTCTGTACAGAGTATGGTCCCAATGGATGGATGATATCCAGCTTCTTCTCCTTGAGTGGATGGTAGATGGTAGATGGTAAATGTGGCTTTCCCAGGAAAGGTCATGGCAGATAGTGAGACCCAGAAGGTTGAATGAAAAGACTTCAAGGAAATTGTTGAAAAATTAGATGGGGGGGGGGGTTCCAGACGGTCCTTTCAGAGAGACATAGTGAGAGTGTGAGATTTCTTGGGATTCAAAGACATGTTCCACGTGTTGCACCAGTTTGCGATTTTATCCTGATCTGGAGAGTGAAGAAGCTAATGCTTGCCGATCCGAGGTGTGACAAGATGGTACGGCAGAGGGTGGAGTCATCAGCAAAGAGATAAAGAGGATTTTCCAGAGAGTCGGAGAGATCATTGATGAAAAAAAGAAAAATAACAGTGCCAAAAACACTGCCTTGAGGAACTCCAGCCTGGACAGGAAGAGGGGTTGAAAGAAACTCCATTAAAGGCCACACGTTGGCTGTGACAAGAGAGGAAGTCTGCGAGTCACAAGTGGAGATGTCCTTGGATACCATAGGAAGTGTGTTTGGTGAGCAGGGCAGGGTTGTCTGCTGCTTTGAAGAAATAAGGAAGCTGGTTAATCACCTGAATTTATCATTCAATGTCTCAAAATCCCACACACTTTGTCGCAACAAAAAAAATATCACGTACCGATAGATAATAATCCTCCAGTTTACTTCTGCATTCAACCTCTGGCATGGGTGCAATCTTCAGAAATCCTTCAACAATCCACCAAGACCTTTACTGGGACCATCACATATCCATACTGCCATCCAGGAGCGAAGCAGCACCTTAAATTGCTCTGCAATGCTGTCAGTTCCCAGCTGCTCTCAGTTGCGTACATACAAACAAATCCTAACAGTAAACAAACAAAGCTTTGTTCCACAGTGCCATGAAGTATGGATGTCCACTGAAGGCTGGTGTCACCGAATCTCACCTTGTAATCCTGGAAGCAGTGAAATCCAAGGTGCTGAGACCAATTGGATTTAGTCAACAGAAGGATAGGGGCAAGGACTGCCTCTCCCACAGCAGTCAGGATGGCCTTGCAATTGTCTATCGCCTCATTTCTGATCACACCTGTCCTTTCAGCAATTTGTCTTTCATGGTCCCGACCAGATTGCACTCACTCAGCAAGCAACCCAAGTTTAATCACGGTCCTCAAATCCAAGCTAACTGCTCATTTGTCCCACCCTCATAATTTGACTGTGGAAATGCCTCCATGTCTGTCCAATCAAGTTCTTTTCTCCACTCTTAAAAGGGCAGACCATCCCCATCTTGTGTTATCCCGAATTCCCATTCCCAAACTTATCTATGGCTTTTCTTACCAGCTATCCTTTCCTGTCGACCCCACTTGTCCATGTTTACTTTTTCATCGTTTTACCTCTGCCACCGAAGGTGGACGGAGGTTGTTTTCACCCGTCTGTTTATTTCTTAGTGCACAAAATATATCAAAAGGTTGTGGACGGATTTGGACAAAATCTTGTGGAGAGCTTGGGTATGTAGCAAGGATGAAATGATTGGATTTTGTTTGGTGAAGATCCGATTCTGAGAATTATTTTTAAGTGATTCTTCACCATTGGGAGATTGGGCCAAAGATGACACATGGCAAAATATCTTTAAAAGTTGTGAACGGATTCAGACGAAACTTGGTGGGTGAGTTCGTGAGGTGAAGGTTCCATCAGTGTAGATTTTGTTTTCAATGTCGATATACAAGTGGGGTCATACCAGCATATCGACGTTATTAAACAATAATCATTAAATAACGTTTTTTTTCCACAGGTTCCAACCCCCCCCCCCCCCCCCATGATGAAAATGGTTATTTTACTTTCAACTTCAACTTGTATTAAAAATGATTTTGTTTGAAAGCATGATCAGTATTGGTAATCGACACAGGTCGGAATCCATCGCTATCATCGTACCGGCATGACTATCGCTTCCATTTCCCATGGGAATTGCGGGGTTTGAAAGGTAAAAAGGGCAGGATCGTGAGGACTGAGTTCGTGAGTTACTTTTTGGAAATTAAAGGGTGAGGAACCGCGATGGATGGGAAGCTGGAGTTAAAGAAGGGTTGAAAGATGGATTGATAGATGAAGGACACAGGGATTAAAGATGGATTGCTTGACGAAAAGACAGGAGTTGGAGAGTCGAGACTCGGGGGACCGGGACATTCCTCAGGGAATGAAACACGCTAAACTTAACGCCATTTCCCTCCCCCATCCCTCTAAACAACGGGTGGGAACAGGAAGTCTCTTCTACATGCAGATCGAACACATCATATTCAAGGAACAGGAACTAGTTTATACCGGTATCTCTTTCATACGGGTATCACTTGAATACCGGTATCGCTATCACGGATCACCGACTCGACACAGGGTTTCTCCAAAGCACATCCGATTCATATCTCTTACCAATTGGCAATTCCTTTAAAACCAGCCACAAGGGCAAAGAAAAACACGATCGCTTGTGTGGAGCTGATGAACTCGGATGCTGAGGTTTAAAAGTTAAATCCAACTGGACTTACTTCCTGGTGCGTCTTGACGTCATACGTTTCACTGTTCCTGTTCCATGTTTCGCCGAGACGCCCAGTGCAAAGCTTTTCAAATCATGTATGGTATTTAAACATTGGAAACACCTTTCTTCGATTTGTTGGTGATGTACTGGGTTTTTTTTTTTTGGTTTTTTTTTTTTTTTCGGTATACCAGTATATCGATATGGAAAATTATATCGACATATCATTATAATCGACGGACCCCAGTTAGGAAACAAGAACTAGCCGATTCAATTTTAGTTCAGGTCCCATCCGGCCTCTCGGCGGGATACAAAACGTAAACTAATCAGCCTGGCAAAGGTATGCGCTCTACCGAGTGCCCTTCTAGTTCTGTCTGCTTACATGTTCTTTGTCGACTCAGCCCACCTGGTTCTCTTGTCCTGTATGTACGACCATACTTATGCTGCCTGTGTTTATTCCTTCTCCACTTCTCCATACTTCCTTGTATGCCAACTCGCTCTGCTCCATCGCTGTGTCTTCCTCACCCTTTTGCTGTTCAGCTCTTCCAAGAGCCTCGATCTGAAAAAAACAAAACAAAAAAAAAACAAAAAAAAAAAAACATTTTTATATTGTGACACTTCTGTGAATGAATGTAAAGGGAAACATCTACTGTCTGACCATTGTCTTTTTCACCATGTCTAAAAAAAAAAATGGCTTGACCAATGTAGTCAAAACTGAAGGCCGTTTTACAACTTCAGTCGTTTAGTTTCTTCAGATACACTCTATTTCAAATTGCTCATCCAATCAGCACAACTTGGCACTAATTAGACTGAAAGGGCAATTCCATGCAACTTTGGATATGGAGCGAAAACTTCAAACATTACTGAGATAATTTGAGGTTGGAATCATAAAGATGAAGAGTAACCTATCAATTTATTTCACTTGGATAGTTGTAGAATGTCAGGAACGGTACCATTTTACATAACTGAAAAAAACAGTTGGTTTTTGTCTCTGATAATAAGAGTAAACCAGGCACCACCTTTTTTCCCTTATTAGTGAAATGAAGCCAGGAAAGGTATAATATTTCTTCATTCAACAGGTACTGATATTACAAAATCAAAGGTTTACTTCTCTGTCGTTGTTACCATCCTCGCTCACTGCGGCCAGAGAACAGACTGGTCTTGGTCTTGTATCGTAAGTAACGATGAAATCATTTTTTTTCTCTCTCTCTCTTGAATCCTAGTTCAGAAAAGTACGATGCTTATTATTCCTCCTCCGAACTGTTGGTACAATCTCGTGAAAAATAATTGTACCCATACAGTCCCTACACCACAGAGTATGAGGGACTAGATTTGGTAACGTGAGTGACAGTATGTACACAGCACAGAGTATGAGGGATTAGATTTGGTAATGTGAGTAACAGTATGTACACAGAGTATGAGGGGCTATATTTGGTAACATGAGTGACAGTATGCACACACAGTGACAACAAGCTCAATGTAGCCTAGTGCCACCTGGTGATATTTGATGGAGTCTTTAACTGCTAAGTTAAAGTCTCAACATGGTATGGCAGTACAAGACGTTTCCTGGAAGATTAGCACATATGCTACATGCTGCTCAGCACCATATTATGACGGTTTTTGGAGACCCCAAGGAAGCACATACAACACAAATGAAGAATCACTTCTGGAGTTATCTCCACAGTATATTGTGTAGCTAAAATTGGCCACCCCTCCCCCCTCATATCAGTGGAAAGGGAATATGCGTTGTACTTGAGTTGGATTTGAACGACATTATGACCCCTTTCTTCTCTATCTGTCTCTCTCCATCTCAGTTGCACCTCCACAATGCATTTCAACACACTTTGCAACACGCATGCACCTTACAATATGCTTTGCAACACACAAATCAAGCCAAAACAGCACAGTCAAATACCACAAAGCCAGCGATCTACCAGGGAAAATGGCTCAACATGCGCCAGAAAGGACTGCGCTCTGCTGGGCAAAGGAAGCTTATCAAATCCCAGCAGCAACATCAACAGCAACCTCAAGGTCAATGCCACATTGTGGACATGGGCAACGCAGGAAATCCTGGGTGCAAGCAATGCACTTTACCTGTATACAGGGCAGGCCACTAAGGGGGAGACAGAGCTCTGGCAGGTTCCAATGACAGCAAGACAGACCTCCAAAACACCAAGACAGTGCTCAGGAGAACAGGGAGGGGGTTTGCTCAGTCCACAAGTCACACCTCTCCTTGGGATTTGTAAGTCAGGAGATTTGAGCAGATCGGGGTTGTTGTCGCATCTGGAATATGACACAAGTGAGCTGGTGACCAGAGGGCTGGTGGAATGTGTGAGCGAGTGAGGTTCCGAGCCGGGAACAGAGTCAACCCGCGGATAATTCCCAGATGTGCTAGCCACAACACACCGATTCACGCTACCTTTCTCTGGCTTTCCCGACATCTACTTCAGTCCCTTTGAATGCATAGAGCATCAAAGGCCCTTGTCCTTTTCAGGGTTGGCTTACTGACTCGCACTTCACGCTGCTTCCTCGAAGCCACACGCATCCACCACTTGCACCTCTCCCGACAAGTCGCATCACACTCCCTACCCTTCTCTCCTTTCTTCCCCTCCCCTCTCATTTGTTGGGACCAATGTAAGCCTGCCGGCTTGCGTCCGGTGAGCGAGAAGCCACAAACACGCCTCAAACGTTTTTCTTCTCTCTGTCCCTCTTCCAAACCTCGTTTCCCCGGAAGACTGAGGAGCTTGTGTTGTAGAAACTGTGAATAAGTGATTGAATAAGATTGGGCTTCTGTGGTAAGGGTAAGAGCTTTTCTTCTGTGACACTGCTTGTAAATACGTGCTTCTTGTTGACATTACAACCATTTCTCCAACTGCCCGATTATCAGTTTCCACTGGTTAAGCCGGTGTCACACCTTGACGATTAAGCCAGCGTATGCCCATTTATGAAAAATTTGTCTAAAACGCTGGCACACGTCGAATACGTTATGGGTACGTTTCGTATACGTTAAGAGCACGCTGAAAAACACTGCCATACATCGTAGTACGCTGGCTTTAAACGTTGTACTTTTGGGTTGTCCTCAAATTTTTGCATGCTTGAAATTTTACGACGTATGCCGGCGTATTACTCACACGTTCCGCTACGCTGGCCATAAGTTGTCGGCACGTTATGCGATCGTTGACACACGTCGACACACGTTACTTGTAAGTTACTCATAAGTCGAAACACGTCGAGGTAATGTTTAGCGTACCCGAAACTTATTTCTAACCGATGAGTAACGTTTTGTAAGCACGCTACACGAACGTTGTTCACACGTCGCAACACGTTACTTGAAAGTTCCTCATACGTCGAAACACGTCAAAGTAATGTTTAGGGTACCCGTGACTTATTTATAACCTATGAGTAACATGCTTGGGAATTATTTGTAAAGCATGTCCTTCGCAAAAATACGTATGTAGACGTATTTGACGTCTTCAGGATGACCACAGAACTTACTGAACACGTTTCTAACTTACATATACCGTATAATGGCGTATTGGCAGTGATTAGCGGAATTGGTATATAAAAAGGGGCTTCACAGGAGGAACCAGTCTTTTTTTTAGACTTCGTGGTGAGTACATGTCCATGTCATTCCGAGAGATGGAGGATACGGCAAGGATGAGACGACAATACCTACCTGTCCTCCAACATCAACATGACCTCATCGAGTTGACACTGCACCAGTTGCGTGCCAATAGAGCCGGGAGAAGACGTGAACGGAGAAGGAACTGGGTCAGACCATGGATCGGGAGGCGGCGCCATTACGGCATATATGACCAGCTCGTGGTGGAACTCAGGAACGAGGACCATGCATCTTTCATCAACTTCCTGCGAATGCCCCCAGCGATGTTCGACGAGCTGCTAGCCAGAATGGGTCCAAGGATAACCAAGCAGTACACCTTCTACAGGGATCCGCTTTAGCCTGGCATGAGGATGGCACTGAGCCTGCTGCTGTTGGTGCCGTGACTGCAGTGCTGTGGAAGCTATTTAACTCGTTCAATGAAAACGATTTCAATTGCCGAGCACCAGCGTCCAAAAACAATAGGCGAGTGACAGGCATTTATTAAAATCGTTCAGTGTAAATCATTTCAATAGTCGAGTGGAAGCGATTTAACTCATTCAATGGAAATGATTTCAATTGCCGAGCACCAGCGTCCAAAAACAATAGCCGAGTGACAGCCGTTTATTAAAAGTGAAGTTGCAGCCGATGAATAGAAAACCTCACGTTATCGTCGACGATACGCTGCCACGCTATGCATACGTTAGACTATCGTTGGGCATAGGTTGTGGCCGCTGTAAACGTGGCCGCCGCTAATCAATTGTTGGTATAACTTATCTACAAGTTATCGAAGCGTTCTGTGTTCATTACTAGTACATCATGCATTTGTCCAAGTCGTTTTGAATACTTTAAAAACTGAAACAAAAAAATAGTTCATCGTGGGAATGAGAAAAAAAATTAGCCGAAAAGAACATCGAACAATGGTGCAAAGTAGTCTCCTATTCGTGGACGCAACGAGGATCAATCATCACCCACACCCTCCCCATCATGCTCACCTACTACTACTGACATGGACCTACTACTACTACTACTACTACTACTACGACGACTGACACACTCACCTAATACTACTACGACTGATACTACTGACATTGACATCTACTCAATATGGAGTCTGGAACACTGACGGGTTCCTCTTGTGAAGCCCATTTGTATATACCAATTCCCCTAAACGCTGCCAAATCGCCATTATACGGTAGATGCAAGTTAGAAACACGTTCAGTAAGTTCTGTGGTCGTCCGGAAGACGTCAATCAAATTCGTCCACATACGACAATGTGCATTTGAGATACGTCACACATGGGTTCAAAGCACGCTACTCATAGGTTAAAAATTAAGTTTCGGGAATGCTAAACATTACCTCGACGTGTTTCGACTTATGAGTAACTTACAAGTAACGTGTGTCCAACGTGCGACAACGATCGCGGAGCGTGCCAAGAGCTTATGCCAGCGTATGCGGAACTTGTGAGCCATACATCGAGTACGTCGTAAAATTTTCAGCATGCTTGAAATTTCACGACGTACTAGACGTACCACGTAATATGCCAGCGTACTTCATTGTTTTTCAGCGTGCTCCTAACGTATACACAACTTACCCATACCGTATTCGACGTGTGCCAGCGCTTTAAACACATTTTTCATTGGTCGGCATACGCTGGCTAAATCGTCAAGGTGTGACTGCGATGTTGACACTTCCAATTTTCAGGCGGTTATGATTTAAATCGGCGTGCGGCAGCTTTTTAACCGAGAATGCTACGAGTTCGTCGGCGATACGTGCAGCGCGCAATGCCAAAGTTAAACTCTCGTTGGGCATAGGTTGTGAACGCCAACAACAGGCTAAGCATTCGTTGGTATAAGTTATCTATAAGACAACGAAACGTTCTGTGTCCGTTACTAATATGTTATGCATACGACCAACACGTTATGAATACGACCAAAACTTTAAAAAAAAAACTCAAAACTTCAGCGTACGCCAACGTTTTACATACAGTTTTATACGTTGCCATTGCTGGCTAAAACGTCAAGGTGTGACAGCGCCTTTAGAACATTGGGTGTGAATAGTAACAGGGATTTCAACCCTACAGTTTCGTTATGGTCAACCATTAGGCAACGTTACACTTACTTGGCCGCTTGATTAATAACAATGGAGCGTTGAGAGCATGGCAACTCCATCGGAGGGAGGCTTAATTCGCCGGAAAGGTAAAGCGGATTTAAACGTTGGACCCTGCCTGAATTAAACGTCTTGGACGATGTGGTGTGACGGTTCCTTTGCAACCCGCCGTGCCATGGAATTAGCTGCTGTTGATCAGCTTACAGGATCAGCGGCCAGATCGTGGGTTCGGGAACTACCCTCGGTTTTACTGGTTAAATTTTCACATTGATATACTGGGATTGGAATTTTGAACACACCGGTCGACCCAAAACAAAAAAATCTGGACGAAAAAATAAAATTGGTTACTTCACTAACAAATCGAAGAAAGGTCGATACAATCGTTAAATACTGCCAATGATTGAAAAAGCTTTTATGCACTCGTCGACACCCGGAACAATGGAGCGCATGACGTCAAGATGTACCAGGAAGTAGGTACAGTAGGTTTTATCTTTTGACCCTCAGCACCCGAGCACCGTACAAGCAGTCGCATTTTTCTTTGCCCCAGTGGTTGTTTTAAGGAAAATGCCAATTGCTTTTTTCCTCCACCACCGAAGGTGGAAGGAGGTTATGTTTTCACCCCTGTTTTTCTGTTTGTGTGCAGGATATCTCAAAAGGTTGTGGACAGATTTGGAAGAAATTTGGTGGGCAGGTTGGGTGTGTGACAAGGACGAACTGATTAGATTTTTTGTGAAGATCTGGATCCGGATCCGACTACTATGTGAGATATCGTGCTCACAGAAAGACAGACAGAAAGATAGAGACAGACAGACAAACAGGTGTGAACACACAACCTCCGGCAACCTTCAGTGGCGGAGGTAAAAAGAGTGCAACACACGTGTTGAGGCAGGGGACAACTCATCCCAGATATTCATGCACACCGACCACAAGCATGCACGCACAAGAACGCATGAACCCACATAAGCACATGTTCACACACACGCAGACACACATGCACGCACAGACAGACAGACAGCAGACAACACAGGACTTGACTTCAGACAAACAGGAGTTTACCTAGGGGAAAGTAAATTCCCCGAACAATTTGGGGTGCCGGCGATACCATCTAATGGCAGCATCTTTGAGACCATCGGTACCATCTAATGGCCCCTAAAAGTTAGGGGCATTTTAGGGGGAAATCTCCGTGTAAAATAAAGAAAGTAGTGCTCTTGTATGGCACTGACGTTCCAATGAGTTCAAGTTGTTTTTGCAACAGGGAACGAGACACTCGATCTTCAACTGGGTTTCAAGAATATGTCGATAAAATATGGGTGACAAATCTTTGCACTCAATTACCGACATAAAAAAGCTGAAACCTCAATGCCAGCCAAACTTACAACTTCTACAAAGGATGAGATTCCTCCTCCAAAATTCACTGTCGAAATCCGCAACGAAACGATGCAATCAAATCTTAGTCAGCAGAACACCGAGCTTTTCACAGAGAAACTCCCTTGCAATCTTTTTTTTGTATAGACTTTGTTTCCCACTACTTTTCACTTAAAGTTGGTGTGACAGGACATTCATGACAATTTCTTTGAAAAGAAAATAATAATAACTAGAACTGCCACTTTATAACTGCTGGCAGTGATGACCGGGTACCCACACGTCCGCCTTTGATACAACATGGGACTTTCTGCAGATGACAGTCGCAAAGTTTCGCTTTGATCGGGTAAGTGTTTCCAGAGAAAACATTATTTAAGAGTGATACAAACACAGGCCTGCTTCGATACGGCATGGGACTGAAGAGCAATGAACTGGGCAGCACAAAGCGTTCCATTTCGTTATTACTGGCTACCAGATTCAAATAATTAAATAATTCTGGCTGCCAAACCACGTGACCAATCAGGTTGAAATTTTAAACTTTTGTTTCACATGTCGCCTCAATGATAAATGTGAAGTTTCGCATATATAGACACAGCGGTTCCAGAGTAAACATTAATTAATATTTATCCTTCAATCCAAGATGGCGGCCAAACCATGCGACTTATGACGCCATAATTTTTACGTGTGCACACACGATGGTAGATAACAATTGCAAATTTTCGCTTCGACAGGTTAGGCAGTTCCAGAGAAAACATTATTTAATATTATTCTTAAATCCAACATGGCCACCAAACCCTGGGCCCGATCCCGTTGAAATTTCAAACCTTCATTCCACATGAATTTTCCATCACATCTTTGATGATTCACATTTATTGATACAGTAGTTCCAGAGTACACATTAATTAATATTTTTCCTTCAATCCACTATGGCTGCCAAACGTTGTGTCGTACCTCAAAAAGGGGTGAGAACTTTTTATTCGTCATGGAGAGGCGGTCATAGTGGTGGAGTTTCGCCTGGATCTGTTCAGCCGTTTCAGAGAAAAAGACGTTTAAAGTTATTATTTTTCAATCCAAGATGGCTGACAAACCATGTGACCTATGACATCACAAATTTATATTCTGCTTCCAACTGGGTATTGGAACACGTTTGTGAAGTTTCGTGTTAATCGGTAAAGGTGCGTTTTTCTATCCAAGATGGCCGCCAAACTATGTGACGTGTGACATCATCATTTTTACCATGCGTGCATACACCATGGTAGATGATAATTGCAAATTTTCAATTCGTTAGGTTAAGCGGTTCCAGAGAAAACATTATTTAATATTTTTCTTAAATCCAACATGACGGCCAAACAATGTGACATCAATTCGAAATTAACAAATTTATATCGCCTACCTGTCCCGAATATTGTTCTGAAATCTCCCCGTGATTTCAGTCGGCCGTGGTAGGCCAAGGGCCCATGGGGGGCCGGGATAGCGTAGTGGGCACGGGTGCGCCTGCTTGGTGCGGGGGCCCGGGGCGCCATTAGCCGCGTGGGCAGTGTTGTGGGCACGGGTGACCCTCGGAAAGGGGCCCGGGAGGACGGCCTGCCACGTGTGCGTTTCAGGGGAGGTGCCATGGGGGGCACTCCCCGGTGTTAGGGAGCTGGTAGGCTCGGAGGCAGTGTAGTGCCCGGGTGTGCCATAGCGGGAGAATCGGCAGAGGGTCGTGCCTGCCAAAGGGAGCCACGTGTCCCAGCCAGGAGACCGTGTGAGGGCACGGAGAGAAAATTGGGGGGCGAGGCCCGAAATTGTAAGGACACCAACACAGGCGACGGGAATCTGGGTTGTTAGAACCAATAGTTTAAGCGAGAGGCGCTTGTTGAAAGCCCCGGGGTAGTTTAACAGTTAAATGGTTAGGGTAGATTAGGAGATGTACCCCTCCGCACCATCCATCCCCTCGCTGTCGTTGTGGGCCGCTGGACCCACTTGGTGTTAAGATCGCTGAACTCTGGGGAGGCCATTCTGAGGCTTCGTTGGGCCTCGACACAGGACGTTAGCTCTCCCTTATTCCCCTCCGGGAAGGGAACGTGGGGGTTGGGAGTAGGCTAGGTGACAGGATAGGTTAGCCGAACAAAGACGATAAAGGGGGTTAGGGGACGATTTATAGTGGGGAAGTAAAAATAAAAACAACAAAAAAAAAATAAGTTGGGGCTAAATTGGTTTTTCACAAATTAAGGGAGTGGGTATGTACAGTGACAGGCAAAGGCGATAGGTTGGGAGGGAGACAGGTAGGTAGGTCCGAGCCCGCCTTCCAAGTGGCCAGCACCACCGCACTCCCTCCACCAACCTCCACTGAACGGCAAAGGCTGGCCAGCTTCATCTGCAGCTGCTGTGCTGCAAGGCCTGTGCCGGCCAGTTCATCTGCCGGCTGTGTTTGCCTGCAACGGCCTGGTTCTGCGGGCTGAGTTTGCCTGCAGCGGCCTTCTTCTGCGGGCTGTGTTTGCCTGCTGCCTTTGCCATGCCATGCCCACTGCCCAGGTTCACCAGCCCCGTTCAATTTTTGCTTTGCCCCCCCCCCCTGTTCATTTCCATGTGCGCCAGGATCCGCAAGGCAACAGTTTGCAAGCTGCAAGAACTGCCCTGTTGGCAGCTACAACATGGGCCTGCAGTGGCGGCCCGTGCACCGTGTTTGTGTTCATCCATCCATTCGTTGTGCTCATTGCGTGTGCCACTTGAGCTGGCACGGAGACTGCATTTGTGCAGCCCATGCACCGTTGTGGTTCACTGCATTCGGTCCATCCATTCATCCATCCATTCGTTGTGTTCATTGCGTGTGCCACTTGAGCTGGCACGGAGACTGCGTTTGTGCAGCCCATGCACCGTTGTGGTTCACTGCGTTCAGTTCAAAAGGGAAGGCCTTGGACTGTGTGTGAGCAGCCAGCCACGTTCCCTGTCACCTGCATTGTTTGAGCCAGAGACTGCATGTGGGCAGCCTGGCTCCCTGCTAACTGCTTTTCTTTGCAGAGTTCAATGATCCTGGGCCATGGTTTAGTGTAAAATTTGTAAGTTAAGGTTAAGATGTACTGTAAATATGAGTGCGCCCCCGGCATGTTTGTCTTAGCGCCGGCAATTTTATTTAAGTCGTCCGTGTGAGTGAGTTTGTTTAGGTAGTTACGCAGCCCTTAGGTTATTTATTTTGGGGACACGAATACCATGAATGTCGCACTCAGGGATCCGTAGGTAAAATGTACTAGGGGAAAACTACACATGATGGCACACGAAAATTTGACGACTCGGGACGAGTCTGTAAAAAGGGGAGGGGGTAGTGTTGTGGTTACCAAATTCGCAAACCACCATTCAGGTCCCTTAGGTGAGGTATCTCGGCAAGTATATGTGTAGTTAGGCCCAAACCCGTTGTCTAGTGGGAATACATGTCATTTATGCGAGCTGCGACTCTTCAGGATAGCCGTTTTTCTTTTACTATCTTTATTTTGGACCAACCGCCATGATTACCACCACAACCACAACATCAACCACCAACCACAACGCCGCTTCACCACAACCGCCACGACCTTCACGTCACACCTCGCAACCGTAGCATCGCCACCGTTCTTGCCCCGCTGTGGGTACCGGTGTTGGACTCGTGCAGGGCGCGCGTCGAACAGCGTGTACAAAATCACGGATTTTGTGCTTCAAAAACGGATCAAAAACGACACACGCCCACTTCTTGCCGTCCAATCGGTGAGCGAGGGACGATTTGGCCCCGCCTCCAGGACGATCGATATATGCAAATTTGTGGATCAAAAAGCCTTCACGCCCACTTTTTCTCGGGCCAATGGGGAGCGAGGTGAAAGGTCAAAGGGAGGGGGTCAAAGGCAAAGCTACGGGGGGATAAAAGGACCGTGTTCGTCAGTCAGAGTCCAACGGGAGAGTCCAAAGAAGAGTCCAACGGGAGAGTCCAAAGAAGAGTCCAAGAGGAGAGTCCAAAGAAGAGTCCAGAGTCGGAGAGTCCAGAGGCGGAGAGGCGGCAGCGGCGAAGGCAGACGAGGGGGTGCTCGCGTCGGTGCCGGGAGCTGCACGCCCGAGGGAGGCCGGCAGCGCGACCTGGCCGAGGTGGAGACGCACACCAGGGATAATAAAGATCCTCTATACCCCGAGCATCAGCAACCCCCTCCTGTTTCCCCCCGCGCTGAGATAGTGCGACCAAGGGGGCCCCTTTCCCACCCCCTGCCAGACACTGTCCGCGAGGTCCGCGGAGTTGGGGCGCCATCGCCGCTCCGCGTCTCATCACCAGACGGGTAGGCGCGACCCGGTCTCGGCCTCAGGCCCGCCTCATCCTTGAGGGTATTTCTTTTCCTTGGTTTTGGGTATGTGTTGTCGGCGCCGTCTGTGAAGTAGAATTGTATAAGTGTTGCCGTGTGCTCGGTAGTCGGTATTAGCTCTGCATTGTGTTTTCGCTTTTATATTTGCTTTTTGTGTAAATGGAATTGTGTTTTTTTTGTGTGCTTTTGGTGGAATTGAATGTGTGTTTCCCGTGTGCCGCGAATAAATGTGCTTTATTGTTGAACTGTTTCCCGCTTCGCTTCGTCATTTCTCCCATTGAACCCTCATCTTGCTTCACGTAAAGGGTTGGTAGTGGGCTGAGTACGCCCGATAATTAATCGAACCGTCGAGGTCGACGATAACACCGCTCGGTTATTCTGATAGTACGGAACGGGTCACTTAAGTGGCCCGTGTCCGAAGTCGACCTGCGGCGAGGTGCGATCGCCCGGTCTACCCTCCGCGTGGGTACTTAGGTAGGTCGAATTTGGCGAGCAACCCTATCCCACGCGGGGGCTGATTGGCTCGATCGCGGTGAGACCGAAAGGTCCACCCGTGACTGGTTCCCGGCGTTAGTCCGAGAGGGTCACGACTGGATTGTCCGTCCGGTGGGCGACGTGCCGCGATTCGAGTTACGTGGCCGTCAGCACGCCGGCGGGCGCGAATCCGCAACAATATTATGGTGAAAATTTTGTGTCGATCGGATTTAGCATCCCAGAGAAAATGATTTTTAAAGCGAAAAAGTCCGCGAAATGCCGGCGGAAGAATAATAATAATAAAGAATAAAAAATAATAAAGAATAAAGAATAAATAAACAGAAGAAAAACAATAGGGTACCCTGTACTCACAGGGTACCCTAATTATTATTTTCTTTATTAATTTTCATGCGTCATATGGACCAAGCATACCTTTGGAGTCGGTGTATTATGTGTTGCGGCATATCCCTGCATGTTGAGTGGCGTGAGGGACACCATTGGCTGAGATAACAATGTTGACTGTACTCCAGGAGCAGCAGGAGGCGTTTCCAGTGGAGGCTGCCCAACTGCAGGTGGCGTGGAGACCGAGCGGGCCATTTGATTCTGTAAAGGACCACACCGTCAAAACATTTCAGTTTAAACTCTCAAAATATCGGTGCTGTCATCAACTCTTATTCGCACATTGACTCACTACTAACATAAATAAGTGATTGGTATAGTTCATGTAGATATAAACCTGCAGCGATTGAGTTTGGTAATTAAGTGTGGTGGATGAAATCATAAGTACAAGCTCAACACTAACTGCAACTTGATGAAAACGACAGTTAGTTTGTGAAACACTGCTGAGGGTTTTGAGTGTAATTTTTAGGCAATCTCTAGTTTTCCCTCCCGAGTTTTTCCTTTGGTATCCATCTTGTCCACCCCATGCATACTCTCCTGCCCCTCATTCCTCCCCACATCCATTGTTTGTCCATGTCCGCCTCCATCTTGGCCTTCAACTCTGCTGTTGGCGTTTCCCCATTCTCGCAGCTGTTCTTTTTGGTCTGTTGTGCCCCGATCCATTCAGTGAACTAGTACTCGCTCTTCCACCATCTTTGACTTGGTATCCAAAAAAAACTTTAAAATTTCATCATTTAATGGTATATCTTAGACAATATTCGCTCTTACATGAGCCTCAACATGATATACAAAAATTAATTAATTAAAAAATATATAAATAAAAACAGATTTTGCCAAAATCGGAAAACCCTCTTCGAGAAAGGGGAAAATGAAGTCACTACAACCGCCATCGTATGACACTTAGTCCTCCTGTCAAGTTTAGATGAGACTGGATAAGTAACGACCGACTGTATTGCGGTGAAAACGGACAGACAGACAGACACCAAATGGCGTATTTTAGTATGATGACAAACAGGTCGCACAATTAAAGCACCAAAGGACATACCTGCTGTTCCAGACGTAGTGGTGAAGCAGGCAATGTCTGCACAGCAGCGATCTGCTGTGTCGCTGCCGCAGCTGCAGCACGTGGTAGTCGCTGTGAGGGGCTCGGCGCTGCGGGTGTGTGCGGTGAATGCGGTACTGGACCTGCAGTAACCACAGGCTGCGCCGCAGTGAGAGCTGCAAGGATAACACAGGTGTTGCAATTGAGATGTCAAGGAGAAAACGAAAAGGAAGTTGGAAATTTATCATACAGGTGTCAGTGAGGAGAAACAAGGCCAGAGAATGCTTTGTTTAGCATTTTAGAAGTGTGCAACCCCGTTATGAAGACCATCAAAACATGCTTTTTAGCAATGTGGCGCGACTCTCGTGGTGACAAATTAGTGATGAAAACAAAACAAATAGACCAACCAAAATTTGGTAGCAGCTCCCAACTGTGTGTAAACTGTTTGAGCAAAGCCAAACCTGCAGGCTTGCGACCACGACGCTGTGGAACTCGTGCCACCGGTGACGTTATCTCGTACTCCTCCACAGGCATTTCGGCAACCTTCTGCAAAAATGCCTTCTCCACGGTCTGGGCCATCAGCACGATGTCATCATTCGGCTGCAGAAATATCATGTGAAAAATGAAGATTAAAAAAATTCCGTGAAAGAATAAAGGAGGGGCAGGGGGAGGAGAATAAGACAATAAGCAAAGGAGTCAAGAGTTCATGAGACGTTATCATTAGACATGTAAAATTGTGATATATCGAGGGTATGTTAATCGTGTCAATGTCCTTCAAATGAAATGGAAGAAGGGTATGGAATGAGGGGAGATGGGAATTTTCTCTTTTCCTTATTAATCCATGGTCTGGCCTCAAGACCAATTTCTTCACAAACAGTAGGCAAGCTATTACCAGCACTGTGAACAAGTTACAAATTCCTGCCAGAACCTGAGACGAATGTCTGGCCTGGCCGGCCGGTTTGTGAAAGACTCGAGCCAAACTTCCCCCTGGCCAACCCTGCAAGAACATGGGAATAATTGTGACCGTTAACAAGAAGGAAGCAGGAAGAAAGGGAAGAAGGAGGAGGAGGAGGAGGAGGAGGAGGAGGAGGAGGAGGAGAAGGAGGAGAAGAGGAAGAAGGAAGAAGGAAGAAGGAAGAGGAAGAAGGAAGAAGGAAGAGGAAGAAGGAAGAAGGAAGAGGATGAGGATGAGGAGGAAGAAGGAAGAAAGAAGAAGGAAGAAAGAAGAAGAAAGAAAGAAGAAGGAAGAAAGAAGAAGGAAGAAAGAAGAAGAAGGAAGGGGAAGAGGAAGGGGAAGAGGAAGGGGAAGAGGAAGGGGAAGTGGAAGAGGAAGGGGAGGAGGAGGAGGAAGAGGAAGTTGTTGGCTGATGGTGATGTAAACCGACTTCCAAGCAGATGGAACGTGTCCTCAGGCAAATTATAAGAGTGAATGGAGCAGAATGTTTGTGAAGTACAACATGTCGCCTATTTATGAAACCAGTCAGCGAGGCGAGGGGTAAAAAATGCCGAGTTCCTTATAAATGCACTGATATGCATGTGATGTTTTTTTTTTTTTTTTTTTTTTTTTTTTTTTTTTGTATACCTTGGTCGAGGCTCGTATGAGAGCTAACACACAACTCACAGCAAGGAGGCATGAGACAAGAGGGGTGGGAGTGGAAGGGACAAAACATTGGGGAACAGACACAGGTGAACTGTGGAAGGGAGAGGGATGGGGATGGGACGGGGAACATGGCGAGGAGAAGATGGACATTACAGGGACTTTCAGGGAGGAAAGCAGGAGAATTGAAGGAAGTGGGCTTGGGTGGATTATCGGGGGTAGAAAAGATCGAGGATTTGGATGGGGGAAGATAAGAGGTGGTGGTGAACAGCTGTTTTGAAAGCCTGGAGGGAAGAATGGGAAAGAATAGAGTGAGGAAGTTTATTCCAAAGGCGGGAAAAAAGAGGAATGAAAGAGTGAAGATGAGCAGTGATTCGTGATTTTGGTAGTTTTACCAGAAGGGGGTTGTTGGCGGACCTTGAGCGCCCTGTGGAAATGTGGTTGGGACAAATCGCAGAGAGAGCAGGGGGGGCAAGGCTGGAGAGGAGTCGGTAGAAGACAGAAAGACCACCGACCAACCTGCGGTGATTGAGTGAGAGGCCCAAAGACTCAGCTTCATTGCGGGAGATGCCAATGATCTTAAAAGCCCTGGTTTCGACAGCGTGAAGTCGAGAAAGGTGGGAGGCAGGAGCACCAGCCCAGAGGGGAGAGCAGTACTCCATCAGGCTACGGACAAAAGCTTTGTAAGTAGTCAGGAGCTCAAGAGGGCCGAGGAAGGACTTTGCACGACGGAGGATTCCCAGTCGGCGACTGGCTTTTGAGGCAAGGTTGGAAATGTGACTTTCCCAGGAAAGGTCATGGCAGATAGTGAGACCCAGAAGCTTGAAAGAAAAGACTTCTTCCAGAGGATTGTTGAGAAAGTGGATGGGGGGGTTTTGTAAACGGTCCTTTCGAAGAGACATAGTGAGAGTGTGAGATTTGTGTGGATTGAAAGACATGTTCCACGTGTTTGACGTTCACACCGAAGCATTCACGGGACGTGGGATGTTTCAAGTGTTCAATCAGTGCTAGCACATGGGACAGGCAATTCAAAATCCATTCCAAAACGAAGGTGTACTCCACAATGCAAAGCCGAGAATGAGGCTGCATCACTCGGTTTCCAAGGATAGCAGATTCATTTGCAACAAACACAAATCATACCATGGGTGGAAGCCATGTCAGCCACATACATGTGAAGCAGATCAAACATGGCACAAAAATGCAGCACGCTGAATTACAACTGAATGCACGTCATTTGGGTTTGTTTGTTTTTTTTTTAACCAACGCTATCACCATCGCAAAGGAACTTTGTTTGCCACTGTAACGTTAATACACTTTTTGTGAATACAAAGTCCAGGCTCGTGGAAGAGCGCCAACACAAAATGGACCAGGACGCAACAGAACAAAGGAAGGAAACAGTAGAAAGAGGAGAAACACCAACAGCAGAGTTGAAGGACAGAATCGAGGGAGACATGGACAAATAAGGGAAGTGGGGTGGAATGGGGGGCAGGGGATGAAAATAAAGGAGGAAACTCTCGGAGAGAAAAAAAAAAGGAAATGTGGAAGGAGGTTGGCTTGAGGAGAGGGAAGGTGGGAGTTAATGGGGATACAGAAGATCATGGGTTTGAATTGGGGATGATCTGAGATGGTGGTGTACAGCTGTCTTGAAGACTTGGAGGGAAGAATAATATTGAAGAGAGTATGGAAGTTGGTTCCATAGGTGGGGAAAAAAAAGAGAAACAAATGAGTGGAGTTGAGTAGTGATTCTGGTTTTAAGTAGTTTCAACAGATGGGGGGGTTGATGGTAGACCACATATACCCTGCAGAAAGGTGGAGGGAGCAAAGCATGGAGAGGGCAGAGGGTGCAAAACCAGAAAGGAGGTGGTGGAAGAAAGAAACCAACAACCTGTCTGTGATTGGGAAAGTGACAGACCCATCGACCCAGCTTCATCACGGGAGATTCCAACGATCTTGAAGGCCTTGGTTTCCATGGTGTCAAGCTGAGCAAGGTGTGAGGCAGGTGAGCCAACCCAGAGGGGAGAGCAGTACATCATCAAGCTATGGATGAAAGTCTCGTAGGTGGACAGGAGTTCAGGTGTGCCAAGGAAGGACTGCACGATGGAGGATGCCCCGTCGGCAACTGACTTTGAAGGCCAACTTAACATGTCTGAGAGTGATATCCAGTATATTATCAGGACTTATTACTAGCATAGCACCTCTCCTTACGGACAGGATAATTCCCCCATTCCCCCAAAATTGGCATATTTTAGTATGACTTGCAATACCTGCTGCCCTCCAGGAGCGGTGCTATGCCATACCTCCCCACCTTGAACCCATAGGATTTTTTGTTTTTTAACCGCGTAAACCTTTCCTGTGCACCCTCCTCTTCCCCCTCAAGCAAAACCAGTGCAGTTTTCAACTCGTTCTGTCTCGAGGTTCAAATATGCATCAACGTCAAGTATGGTGATGTAAATTTGATGAAGCAATGGTGAAGCGAGCGGTGACAATAGTTACCATATTTTCCAGTGTATAAAACAGACTTTTATTTTAATCGGAAAAAAGGGAAAAGTTGGGGTTGCGGTTAATAAACTGGTGGAGGAAAAAAAAAATCAATCTTAAAAACGATCAATGCTGAATTTAAATTATATTCCAAATGAACACAACAGCTAGAATCCAACAATGGAGCACCCACCTGAAAAATATGCTTGCATGGCAAGCTTCCCTCATATGTCGTGTTCAAGAGGAAGACACTGCCCAAAGACAAGTTTCCAGCCGACATCATTGTTCGTGCGCAGCAGAAGGGGTGGACAGACGAGGGACTTGTAGTGGTGAAGATATTTTTACATGCATCATTTTATACATGAACATCCGATGAACGCAGAATTAATCCACCAAACTTGTTCCTTACATGCAGACGCCATGCTCGCAAATGCTGCATAGCAGAGCGTGGTTTAAAACTAGGAACAACCAATCAACCCCGAGTACTTTTGTATACGAGAATAGGAAATGGATTTAAAAGGAAAAATAATCTCACGAGAGAGAGGAGCCACGTGGGATGGTGAAGCTTCAAGTACCACCACTGTTGTTCAGTTCTTTTGGCTTCTTTTGGTTCTCTTCGTTCTTCCCTCGTTTGTATCAGCGGTTCCTAACTTGCTTCCCACGGATTACTCGCGTCGACCAGACAAACTTTCTTACTTTGCAGGCCTTTGTATTTGACCCAGGTTTCGAGGAACATTACCTGCATCTTGGTGGAACCACCACAGGGGAACTTTCCTATTTGCCGAAGTTGGTGTTTTCATCAGGTGAAAATCAACATTTCATGACGTGTTTCCGGTGAAAACAACATTTCGTGACGTGTTTCCCGCCGGGATCTTCGACCCGGATTCCGAGTATTGGCCACGTGCATCTTGGTTGAACTTTCACCGTTACTCCCGTCGCGATGTTGGCTGAGCATCATGTTGACTGGGAGATTGCCGGTGTTCATCGGGAGGATGAGAAAGGTCGACCCTTCTGGATCATCAAGGTGTAGGAGGAGATACCGTCGGACATCATCCAGCGAGCATTTCTGAAAAGCTGCATCTCCAACAACATGGACGGCACAGAGGACATTATCATTTGGGAGGTGGAGGCTGCAAATAAGTGACAGTGATGTGCACAGTGACAGGGACTTGCTCTACTCTGATTCAGGTAAGGAGTTAGGTGCCGTCTTCGACGAGGAAAGCCTTGATGAGGATTTCCTCGGGTTTAGCTGAAAAGCTTCATCAAAGCCAAACAGCCCTTTTCAGTGCCACAAATCCACAAGAAATATGTATGATACCGGTATGAATCCCTTTTCTTCTTTTTTCTCGGAATAAAAAATCCTCTTTATAATATTAATAAATAAGAAAGAAAAACAAAAACTTCTTGGTATCCTCTCCACTCTCTTCAACTTCTTGAAGATGAGAATAAGACTGTTAGACGAAATTAATCGGACGTGAGAGTAAGCATGTTGATACCCCCGTCACTTTGTTCGGTACAAAGTTAATGTACAAACATCTTTAGATCTAGATCAGAAAATAAAATGATCAATATATTTG
Source organism: Eptatretus burgeri (assembly GCF_056783735.1). Taxonomy (NCBI): domain Eukaryota; kingdom Metazoa; phylum Chordata; class Myxini; order Myxiniformes; family Myxinidae; genus Eptatretus; species Eptatretus burgeri. Next base: position 74,128,465 of record NC_140974.1, on the reverse strand, counting down.
TTGTGATTATTCCCTTTCAGTACACTGGTTAAGATGATGATGCTTAAACCAGAACAAGAGAAATCTCACTCACATTAACAATGCAATGACGGTTGTAGATGAAGTCCGGCTGATGATTACTCCTTCGGCACCTCTCCACCGGTTGGTAAAGAAGGAAAGATTTATTGGCACTGAGCCGTTGCAGCTTCAGAAATGGCGCCGAAAAATTGCAAGCAGAAGAGGAAAACTCGTTCGTTGCAGTCGTGGTCGTTTAACCGAACAAACAAAATCCACTTCGCTCAATAGTCTTGATAAAGTCGAACCAAACAAAAGTCACCATGAAAAATAATGACGTGTTGAGTGACTCATGAATTGGGATGAGAAAGGCTTGTCCGTGAAGGCGCGCAAGCTTCCAGCGTGTCGTCACCAAAAAAAAACTCCCGTGAGCCCCCGGCCTTTTTAACATCCAGTGCGTTCATTGACTCTCCGCAAAACGAAAATGATTGGCTACCAGAGTTCACGTGTTTGAAAAATTTATGAATTATTGAGAAAATTAGTGAGTCACGACATATTAATTTATTTTGAGGGTGAAAAACAGGGGTGCGGTTAATACACGGCCACAGTTTATACACCGGAAAATATTGCACTTTGTATCTCTTCAGTTGTGGATGTTCTTTTGCTATGTGGTGACTGACACAAGGAGAAAATGTTCTGTTGGAAGCTTTGTGGACACTGAACAGGAACCATAATGCCAAAGCATGCCCAACTGTAAGAATACATTGTCTATTGGAAACACCTGATCAAGACAGACATTTAATAAGCTACTTGGCAAAACAGGCAAGGCTGACAGTTTTTGTGAAATAGGAAGGTACAAATGTACAAAGGAGGGGACAATAATGGATTCTCAAAGGGTACAAAGAGAGCGGTTGAGGATTGAGTCAATACGTAATAGAGCTGGAGTTGTATGTATTACAAAAAAAAGACAACAGAGGTGAGATCACAGTGGTTTGAGCATGTGAGGAGAAGAAAGGATGAGAAATAAATCAAAAAGTATCGAGTGAGCTGATTAGAGGGAAAGATCAAGAAGAAGTGAGATTACGGTGGAGGGATGTGGTGGAAAGATATTTTAAGAACAAGAAAAAGAGCAATCAGAGATTGCAGACCCTCGCCAGGACTTGTTTTGTGTGGTGTATTTTGTGTGGTGTTCGTGTACTGGTGTGTTACGTAATTAACAAGAGACATAACGAGAACTGCCACTTTATAACTGCTGGCAGTGAGGACCGGATACCAAAGACGTCCCACTTTGATCGGACACCTGACCCTGACCCATGACATTTTTTATGATTATTCAATTGGATTCAGAATGGGGTTAAATATATATTAAATTCAAACCAAATGGAAGAACAAATAGGTATAGTCCTGCATTGGAGTAATCAGAAGGAACCCAAACAAGCAAAAACCAAAGATGAAGTCATCAGGAGGAACCTGGAAAGGATTCACATTCCAGCTGCGACTCCTCTACCCTCAAATCCATCCAGGCACAGCCAAGTGAGCCTTAAAAAAAAAAATCATAACAAAATAACCCAAATCAAAAAAATTAAATAATTTGGGCTGCCAGACCTTGTGTCCAATCAAGTGGAAATTTAAAACAGGTATTCCCCGTCACCACAAGATCATAATTGTTAAGATTCACGTCGACTGATTAAACGGTTCCAGAGAAAACATTATTTAATATTTTCTGAAATCCAATATGGCTGCCAAACCATGTGACCCATCAATCTTTCCTTAACAAACTTGGACACCCGTGCCTGAGGGAACATTTGTGTGAAGTTGCCCTCAAATTGTCCAAACATTCTGGAGAAGATTTTTATATGTTTTCGGGTGAATCCAATATGGCTGCCAAACCATGTGACCTATGATATCAAACGTGAACCATTTGTTCCTCGTGGACAGGTGGTCATATGTGTAAAAAGTTTTGCCTCGATCTGTTCAGCCACTTCAGAGAAGAATATTTTTGAAGGTTATTTTTAACAACATAGCTGCCGAATCACGTGACCGACGACGTCATTGTATTTTTTTTTTCTGTGGACCATTTTATCCTGAGATGACCCTCAACATTTTTCACTCTGATCGGATGTGGCGTTCTACATATGTAATTATGACGTCACAAGGAGGACGTCATAAAAAAAAAAATCACTCATTCCCCATGAGTACTTGCTGTGTGCCAAGTTTCAATTTTTCCCTTGGTGCAGTTTCAGAGATACAGAGGTCAAGATTTTTCCCGTTTTTCCAATATGGCTGCCACACCACGTGACCTATGATGTCATAATTATCATTAAATGATTCTACATCAGTAGTCGCACAAATTGGGAACAATTTCGTCTCAATCCGACGAGCGGTTGCGGAGAAAAACACTAAAGTTCTGTGCGGACAAACAAACAGACAGACAGACAGACAGACAGACAGACAGACAGACAGACAGACAGACAAACCCAAATGCAATACCCTCTCCTCTGGCGAGGGTAATGATTATGGGGGAACACTTTAAGTAGTAATGTACCATGGTCATGGGAAATAATTACATTGAACTTCAACAATATCCATCGTTACTGTTGTCATGGTAATGTAACATTTTTTATAATTTTTTGTATACCTTGTCGAGGCTCGCGTGAGAGCCAACACACAACGCACAGCAAGGGGGGCATGAGACAAGAGGGGCGGGAGTGGGAAGGACAAAACAGTGGGGAACAGAGACATTACATCTGCGGAAGGGAGAGGGATGGGGTGGGGAACATTGGGTAAACAAGATGGACATTACAGGGACTTTCAGGAAGGAAAGCAGAGAATTTGAAGGAGGTGGGTTTGGGGTGGATTATCGGGAGTAGAAAAGATTGAGGATTTGGATGGGGATGATAAGAGGTGGTGGTGAACAGCTGCTTTGAAGACCTGGAGGGAAGAATGGGATTGAATAGAGAGAGGGAGTTTATTCCAAAGGCGGGAGAAAAGAGAAATGAAAGAGTGAAGGTGAGCAGTGATTCGTGATTTTGGTAGTTTTACCAGAAGGGGGTTGTTGGCGGACCTTGAACGCCCTGTGGCAATGTGGTGGGGACAAATCGCAGACAGAGCGGGGGGGGGCTAAATCGGAGAGGAGACGGTGAAAGACAGAAAGACCACTGACCTGCCTGCGGTGAGAGAGTGAGAGGCCCCAAGACTCAGTCTCATCACGGGAGATGCCAATGATCCGAAATGCCTTGGTTTCCACAGTGAGAAGCCGAGAAAGGTGGAAGGCAGGAACACCAGCCCAGAGCGGAGAGCAGTACTCCATCAGGCTGCGGACAAAAGCTTTGTAAGTGGTCAGCAGCTCAAGTGGGCCAAGGAAGGACCTTGCACGACAGAGGATTCCCAGTTGACAACTGGTTTTGGAGGTGAAGTTTGAAATGTGGCTTTCCCAGGAAAGGTCATGGCAGATAGTGAGACCCAGAAGCTTGAAAGAAAGGACTTCTTCCAGAGGATTGTTGAGAAAGTGGATGGGGGGGTTTTCTAAACGGTCCTTTCGGAGAGACATAGTGAGAGTGTGAGATTTGTCCGGATTGAAAGACATGTTCCACGTGTTGGACCAGTTTGTGATTTTATCCAGATCTGCAGAGAGCGAAGAAGCTGCTGCTTGCCGGTCTGAGGGATGACCGATGGTACGGCAGAGGTTGGAGTCATCAGCAAAGAGATATCGAGGATTTTCCAGAGTCGGAGAGATCATTGATGAAAACCAGAAAAAGAACAGGACCCAGAACGCTACCTTGAGGAACTCCAGCCTGGACAGGAATAAGGGATAAAAGAACTCCATTTAGGGCCACACATTGACTGTGACAGGAGAGGAAGTCTGCGAGTCATGCAAGCCATATAAACGCATATAAACGAGTCTGCGAGACATATAAACGCATTATTGATGTTCTATGTAGAGTGCTACAGAATTCATTATCCCCACACCTTTTGAAAAAAAAAAGGAGGGATTTTGTAAGGGGTTTGTGCGTAAGTCTGTCCGTCACGCGATACACTATCCCACGTAAATGGTGGGGCAGAAATTCACCAAACTTTGGAGTTGTGATCACCACATGACAAGAATATGCAAGAGCATTATCATTTTTGGCCCCACCCCCTGGGGCAGGGTCAAAATTTCAAATACCAAAAAATGCAATCAACATTGAGGGACACATGAACTGTGCAACTCGTTCTTGGATTTCACCCCCAGTTCATTCCCTCGGGGATGGGGACTTTGGATCACAGGGGTCAAAATGGGGAAAACAAATCAACTCAAAATTTGATAATGGGTCATTCACGGTGGAACTTTTTGCCATCTTTCAACAATGCTTTGGATGGGAAGTGTCGGGATTTTCTCGTTTAATTTTTCGACTGAAGGCCCTGTTGAAAATTTTAAGTCAAAGATGAAACACTAAAAAAAAAATAATAATAATAATAATAAAAATTAAAAAAATGGCTCCAATTCTCATGCCGAATTTTATTTAATGAAAAGTTGTTTTGTTTTTTTTTAACATTCATCTCAGGTTCATAAAGGAACTTTTACATAAAACACAAGGAGGACAAAGATAATAGTAGACATCAGTGTACTCACATCCTAATTATATTAGTATATAATGGACAAATAGAGCATATGGGATATGGGATTCAATGGGGTATGGGATATGGGATATGGTTTTTTTTTCTATAAACCGCACAAAAAGGTCAGAAAATTCCATGTGGTGGACTGGTAGTATATTAAGCATACTCAAACATTAACATGGTAAGTCACCTGAATTTGCAAAAATGAATACCAAACACACTTACATGAGATAAGTTTGAGTATTTAATGGAATGGATGTACCTGATAAAACAGACGTGGCTGAGCACGTGAGCATGTTTCCATAATGAACTAGAAGGGCACTCGGTGGAGCGTACACCTTCGCCTCACAATGCCTGATGCACGGGAATGTATCGGGCTCAGTACATTTTTGAAATATCGTGCCATATATCGTTTTTGGCCCCATCACTCAATGGTGAATAATCACTAAAGAGATTAAATAATTCTTTCCAGATCCGGATTTTCACCAAAATTAAATCGGTTCATTCTTGTCACACACCCAAACCTTCCCACCAAATTTCATCTGAATCCGTCCATAACATTTTGAGATGTCCTGCACACAGACAGACAAACAAGCAAGCAAACAAACAAGAAGACGTCGTGCAGAGCACAAAACTTGCAAAATCCATCAATCCAATTTGACCTCAAAAATAATTGGTGGTTGAATTCAATGAATATGCAACTCCTCTTCAAATTTCATGTGAATTGGATGAAAAATGACAATTTTAGAAATTCGGCCTATGTTCAACTTTTGGCCAATGTGGACCTTCAAAATAATTGGCTGGTTTAATTCAGTGACCTGAAATATAAATCCTCTTCAAATTTCTAGTCAATCAGATGAAAATTGAGGAATTTAGAAATCTCACCTAAGTTGTTGACCTTTGGTCTATATTAACCTTTTGGTCCAAGTTGACCTCAATAATTCTTCTTCTTCTTCTTTTGGCTGCTCCCGTTAGGGGTCACCACAGTGGATCATCCGTTATGATCCGCATAATGATTTGGCACAGGTTTTACGCCGAATGCCCTTCCTGACGCAACCCTGGTCGCCTCTTACGACACAGCGATATGGTACCCCTATACTAACTGGGGCATACACCGGGCCCAGTACACTGATACTCACTTCGCCGACCTCGGAAGGATGACAGGCTGAGTCAACCTCCTGGTGTGTATTAATTAAAGCGGCCAACGGGGATTGAACTCAGGACCTTTTGAATCCCAAGCCGCTACCCAAACCATTACGCCAGCACCAGGCTTTAAAAAATAAATAAATAAATCCACACAACCAGAACTGCAATGTCCTGGCCGGCGATACCTGAACACTTCCTGGTTTTTGTGACACACTTCCTCAATAATAATGTTGACCTCAATAATTGGCTGGTTTAATTCAGTGACCTGAAATATAAATCCTCTTCAAATTTCAAGTCAATCGGATGAAAATTGAGGATTTTAGAAGTTTGAAGAATTTGTTGACCTTTGGCCTATGTTGACCTTTTGACCTCAAAAGCAATAGGCTTCTTGCTTATGACAAACTCTACCATGTGATGAAGTTTCATGAACATCAGTTTATAATTGTGACCTGAAGGTGATAAACAAACAGAATAACAACATTGACTGAGCAAAATACTTGAAAAAATCTTTGATTTTGCAGGTAACAGACAGACAGATGGGGGTGAAAACATAACCTCCTTCACCTTCGGTGGTGAAGGTAACAATAATACTTTAACGGCCACAATTATTCCCACGTTCTTGTGGAGTAAGCCAGGGGAACCTTGGCCAGTGTTTTACGAACAGGCTGGCCAGACACGACGACGTTCAGCTAAGCTTCGGGCAGGAATTTGTAATTTGTTCATGCTGCCTGCAACAGCGCACCGATTCTTCACGAAGGACACCGTGGAATTTTTGACGTGCACAAACTAATTCCGGCAGATGGAACACCCAGTTTAACGTCCATCCAAGAAACGGCACACACACTCATGAATCATCCTGAATGAAACTAATGTGTGTGTGGTTTTTTTTTTTCCCCTCCATAACTCCAAAACCATGAAACCGAGCAGCCTGAAACTTTACATGCATACTAAGGGAATTACAAGGAAGTGCACGAATGAAAATTGGATGTTTGGGTTTATTAAAACACCCCTTTTGAACATAATTAACGGCCTTATTTAATTATATAATTTATCAAGGCGTCATCCTCGAGCCTGGTGTTGGCGTAGTGGTTAGGGTAGCGGCTTGGGATCCAAAAGGTCCTGAGTTCAAGCCCCATTGGCCGCTTGAATTAATACACACCAGGAGGTTGACCTCAGCCTGTCATCCTTCCGAGGTCGGCGAAGTGAGTACCAGTGTACTGGGCCCGGTGTATTCCCCGGTTAGAATAGGTGTACCATATCCCTGTGTCGTAAGAGGCGACCAGGGTTGTGTCAGGAAGGGCATCCGGCATAAAACCTGTGCCAAATCACTATGCGGATCATAACGGATGATCCGCTGTGGTGACCTCTAACGGGAGCACCCGAAAGAAGAAGATGATCAAGGCGTTATCCTCGGTCAGCCCTCTGTCAGCTCACTGCTATGGTCTTAAATCGCCATTTTGTTTGGCCGATTCAAACATGACTTGCTTTGGAAACATCATCTACTCTCATGGACAAATTAAAGCATATAATGAAGATATTATACCCGGTTTAAAAATCGGATCTGATGGACTAAGGAAGTCAAAATCTGGAGTGAAATCTGAAAATTTTAACAAATTAGAGATTTTAAACCTCTGCCATCGAAGATCGGAGGTTACTGTTTTCACCCCTTTCTGTTTGTTTGTTTGTTATCTTGCCAAAACGAAGTTTTTGCAAGATATGTTAGTCAGCTTGTATGGTTTTTTTTTGTTTGTTTGTTTGTTTGTCTGTAATCACGTATCGATCACTCTGCAGAGCACAGTTATCATTGGAAATTTTTGTAACTTCGCATATCAGAGGCCTATAGAGGTCCCTTTCAACGCATAAAATTTTCAAGGTTAAGGTCAAAGGTCAAGGTCACTTTGTCGCAAATCAGGGGAGTCGACGAAACCCTTATTTTTTGAGTAATTTTGATCGGATCCTCTTCAAACTTCATGGGAATATAGTTCATGGTCTGGCCCTCAGCCGATTAATTTTTGGTGGCGATTGGCCTTGACCTTCATGGTTAGTGCCTGAGGTCAAATATATTTGACCCCAAGGTCAAATTTTCAAGTTTTAGGAACCATATCGTGTAGTACCTCAAATTGAACACCTCGATAAGTGCTTTCTAGATATGTCAAGCTTGAGACATTATGACGTCATTTGGTGACGTTATGAGGCAAACGCATATTTTTCATGGTTACTCTGTAGAATGATTCTCATCGGAATCTCTCGTAGGCAGATATTCCTCAAGGAGTCGCTCCTGGTGGATAGCAGCTCTGTTGACCTCAGTGTGACCTTAAAGTCACACGTGGTCACCTTTTGGCAAGATACTGGTCTTTGTTTGTTTGTTTGTTTGTTTGTGAACAGTATTACAGAAAAACTCCTCGACGGATTTCAACAAAACTTGGTGGGGGATTAGGTATGGTCCAAGGATCATGCCATTAGATTTTGGAGTTGGTCCAAAATCCATTATGGCCGCTATGGCGGCCATTTTGAAAAAATATTTGAATTTTTTTTTTTTGCATTTCTACATGTTTTAAGTGATTTCCAACAAAAAACATGCCAAAATTATAATTGCGGCTGATTTTGGAACTTCAGGTGGATATACCCACGTAAAATCAATTTCTGTCTCAAGGAATCGAGTTATGACGAATTAATTGAGTATGTAAAAGTTAAAAGTAAAAGGGAAAGTTGCAAACTATAACTCTGTGAGCACTGTTGATGTCAAATTGAATGAATAGGATATCAGGTTCACTTGAGTGACCTAGCAGTATTGGCGGCGGAGGTTTTGCACTCTACCAAGTGCTCCCCCTCTAGTTTAAACTCTGTATTCACTTAAGCAAAAGCATTAAACTTTTTTTTTTTTTCGACTGTTCAGACAATTATATTTAGTCAAGAAAAGATAAAGGAATGTGCAGAAAGTGTCACTTCGCTTGGCGCAACGCCATACTCTCCAATCTGCTTTTACAATCCATAACGATAGAGTCGACAGGAGACCTTGGGTGGGGTTTGTGTGTGCCTGCATGTGATCAGGTTGAAGGAATGCGTATGTGTTGGGGCATCCAAGCAGGTCAGCCTTTGCAAGGTATACAGCATGGGTTTTAATAATTTTTAAATGCTCTTGCCCTGTTTTACATCGAACATGGTGGTTAAAAATAAAAAGTTGCTGTTTGGTTGAACACCGAATACTGGAGAACACAATTCGCCTTTTTGGTACTTTCAAAAACCTTTTGTTTAACATTACTTGGACAAAATATTACCGTATTTTATTACATCAAGTCAACCAATCAGAATTGGTGCTCGCAGACCCTGCCCCCGTCCATTATTGGCAAGACTGCACAGGGTGGCAAGGTGTTCCATGGACTCTCGAGTTTCAGCAAGTCTTAAAAACAGTTATGTGGCAAGGAAAATTCTCATGACTGTCGAGACAAAATGCTGCTTCACACTCAACCAAAATGGCTCACCCTGTTGTAGATGTAGCAGTTGGTAAACATGGTGCTAAAATCTTGAATGCATTCCACTGCCGTCCAGTAGTAGTTATTTTCCAAACGTCTCTTGATGGTTAACATATCCAGGGGGTTTTTGATTATCTGGTAGTAATCCTAGAACAGACCATGGCCACAAAGTTTTCAGCCTGGATACCATTTGGCATAATGAGAGAAATACTCAAAACTAAAAGCAAGAAATATATACCAATTACAAACAAGGTTTGTTTGTTTTTGCTCCTCCATGAGCCTCGACTTTTTGTATTTAAAAAAAAGGAAGAAAGCTAACATCAAGTGGGGTTGCTCAAATTCATTTTTCATTCTTGTACCATTCTCTGTACAGAAAGTTGCTTCTGCCAAAGCAATTTCTTTGGTATTAGAGTTACAACCCTTGACGAATCGCCACTCCCAGGCAGGATACTCGACAGGATGAAAGAATTAGCAATTTGTTCATGGTGCCAGCGATAACTCGCTTGCTCTTCGTGAAGGACACCGTGGGACCTTAAACATCCACGAGGTAATACTGGCAGACGGCACGCCAAGTTTCACGTTCATCCGAGGGACGGCACACACACATTGATGCCTCGCCATGCCTGTGGAACACCGGGATGACAGTTTATAGCTGGGTTGGGATTCAAACCCAGGCTAAACATCTCAAAGGCGAGTACACATACCTCTAGTCTAGGTTATCCTGCCAGCCCTGTTCCGCCAATGATACAATAAAAAAAAAAAATAGGAGCAATACCCCTGGGCCCTCACCTGGTAGCGGCTGCATAAGAAAACCGGGGAACGACTGGTAGGCACGGATGACCCACAAAATATTTAACGGAGAAGAAAGGAAATAGCTGTTTTGGGGGACAACCACCCCTCATCCCGTGAAACCCTTAACCCTGATTATTTTTAAATGGCGTGAACAAACTTTGGTACATCGCGGGTGATGAAGGTTATGGTCAAGTTTCACGGAAATTGCGTGTGTTGTTTCGGAAAAGAATTTGCAAGTGTTTGTGAACGGACAGACGGACGGGGAATCCCACAACTCAGAGGAACGACGTTCCAGGTTAGCTAAAAACTACATGGCAATAAATTAAAGAACCAAAGTGGGTTTGGATTTTTCATGCAAGCTCAAATACAGTTCTGCCAAAATAATGAGAAGAAGCACACTCTCCATCCAAATTAGTTGGGCAGTTTTACTCGTAATTAGAAGGTAGAAATACAGTAAGGGTGTAATTGCAGCCCGACATACCGGCAGGTTAAGCTTGGCTGCATCCACTGGGTGATGGAACGGCCAAGCAAACTGATGCTTCCAAAGCACCTTCATGACGACCTTCTGCAGGAACTGTAATTGGTTTGTTAGACGTCCTGGCTTGTTGGGGTTCAACGTTTCAGGTGGTGGTGGGTTGCACAAAGGTTGCTGCTGCTGCGGCTGGGAAGGTGACGTTGCCATGTTGCTGGCCTGGGCCCGAGTAGTCGGAGGGGGCCCAGGTGGGGAAGGGGGGGGAAGGGACGAACGTCGTGCCCCACCGTGCGCCACGGCAGCAACGGGCTGGGTGACGTCAGGGTGCTGGATCGAAGGGTCCACAGTGGAAGTAGGGGGCGGAGTTGATGGGGGAGAGGGGGTGGTGATGACGGAGGTCTTGGTCTCAGCCACGTTTCAGCTGGTTGTCGAGCCTAATCCATAACAAAAGCCTCAACAGCTGCTCTGATTTGAGAAGGGAGGATAAAAGCAAAAATTAAACATGAAACAAACTCCAACGTACACTCCAAGTAACATCACCTACAATCATGTGCCCCAACAATCCTCGTCATCATCATCTTGATCAGCATAATCAGGTTAATCACGATAATGAGTAATAACAATGAAAATGATCTTTTCCCCGATACCCCAATTTCAGATCATTTTTGCACATTCTACCCTGGACATACAACTGTTGGTGCTGTGAAAGCGACGTATGAATTGCCCAAATCGCAAACACAAGATCAGAAACACCATTCCGAACATGTCCCGTACATTTTAAAATGGTGGCAGCCTCACATTCAACTGCATATTATCAACTAAAAGTTGACAAGAGTGTCTACCGCATTAGCTCTTCGTCAGAGCAAAAGGAGGACATGTGGGTGCAAGGAGGGTTTAAAAGTTAGGGACTGGATCGAGATCAAACTAGGACGCATTTTTCGACCGCAACAAATATCTCTGACTAACTCTTTCACTTATGAAGAACCGTTAAATGAACCAACGTATCTGTGTCCATGGTACATGGTTAGCCACTGGAAGAGGATCAGTCTCTTGAACCTCTGCCTCACCATCAGCGATCTCTCTTGGGTTGATCACGTGTCAAGGCTGGCGTTCCAACAAAACCATAGACTGGACATCTTCCAGAGACTGGCATTTCTTGAACAATCAGAACTACTCACAGCCTAATAAGGTCTTTGTCCATATTTAAATGGAGTAATGCTCTTCCCATTTGGCGAGCACGCTTGCATCGCATCAGTTTCTTGTGGTTTCTGTTGAATCTGAAGCTCTATTTATGATTTGCATCTCCCACGATGAGACGGAAGCACAAGGCCTGTTGCTCTCACCTCACAGATAGAATAGTGGTCTCTTTTTTTTCTTTTTCTTTTTTAACCACCTCTCCTCTGGTCTTGCTCCATCTACTCCCTCAACAAGCTGAACCATCCCAGTTCTTCCATGATGTACATTTTGTTGCAGTACCCATCACTTGAATATACTGTTAGGGCTGTGGAAATTCGCAAACCACCATTCAGGGCCCGTTGGTGAGATATCTCAAAGTACATGTGTAGTTAAGCCCCATCCGTTGTATAGAGGGAATTTATGTGATTCATTCGGGCTGTGACGCTTTGAGATAGCCGTTTTTCTGTTCAATCTTTATTTTGAACCAACGACGTCTCAACCGCCATCACACAACAACCACCTTAACCACCACGCCAGCCATCGTCACCAACTACAACCACGCACCAACCCTCAGACAACAACAACAACGCCAACAGCCACGACCTTTACCTGCACAACTCGCTCCCACATCATCGCATCATGCCATTCCCAAACGGCACCATGACCATCAAACCACCACCGAAAACCCTCCACTACCCTCACCTCTCTCCTTCTACGGCCATTCCCGCACCACCTGTGAACACTGAGCGTCGGGCTGTCTTTGGCCCGTTCAGCGATACGCACCGAGCCGCAAGCGCGAATAGCGGCCGTTCCGAGGAAAGTTCGGATCACAAACGCTACACGCCCACACTTCTGATCCGTCCAATTAGGAAGCGTGGAGCGGCTTGGCCCTGCCTCCAGGCGCGTCTGTGTGAAATCGAGATATACAAATTCTAGGATCAGGGGAGATTCAGATCAGGGGAGCAGAGTCGAGTCGGGTGGCGAAGTCATCGGTGTGTCATCGAGTTGGGTTCTGGAGTCGGCTGAGAAGAGTTGCGGGAAGAGGCAAGGAGCTCGGGTCCGAGGCGAGAAGGACGGCGGTCGGCGACGAGGTCGCGGTGTGGGATCGCTCATCGCGGGACCCAAGCCAGCCAGCCATTCTCCCTCCCCCAGGGCATCAACAATTCCCCCTTTCCCCCACGCTGAGATAGTGCAACAAGGGGGCCCCGTTCCCACCCCACTCCAAATGTCATGCCAACGAAACCCGCCAAGGAGCACGGAGTCGGGGCACAGCCACGCGGCCACATCTGCGGCTCGTCCGCCAACGAGTCACGAGGACGCGGGTAGGACCCTCCCCCCCCGTCTCGCGGGCCTGGCCGCTCCTTCAGGTCACGCGCGCATATTGGCCTGCAGGCCCATCTGCCCCCTTGTCTATGAGGGTGTCTTCTTTCCTTTGCTTTTGAGTAAATGTGTGTTGGCGCAGTCTGTAAAGTAGAACTGTATAAGTGTTGCCGTGTGTGCGCGTAGTCGGTAGTAACTCTGCGTCGTTGTTGCTTTTGTTTTTGTTGCAATATGTGCATTTTGACTGTTTGGCTGTATATGTGTGCTTTCCGTGTACCGGGAAATAAATGTGCTTTGTGTGAACTGTTTTCCCGTTTCGCTTCGTCTTTTCTTTATTGACCCTCCATCCTGCTTCACGGAAAGGGTTCATAGTGGGCTTAATACGCCCGGTAATTAATCGGAACCGTCGAGGCCGACGATAACACCGCTCGGTTATCACTGTAGCACGGAACGGACCGCTTAAGCGGTTCGTGTCCGGAGTCGGCCTGTGGCGTGGTACGATCGCCCGGTCGACCATCAGCGCAGGTACTTAGGCAGATTGAATTTGGCAAGCAACCCTATCCTGCGCGGGTGGCCAATTGGCACGGTCGTGGTGGGGTTAAACCCCCACCTGTGACTAGCTCCCGGCGTTGTTCCGAGATGGTCACGACTGAATTGTCCGTCCGGTGGGCGACGCAGTCGCGATTCGAGTGACACGGCCGTTAGCACGCCGGCGGGCGCGAATTCGCAACAATACTTCCAAAACACACTTACCTCCACACAAGAATTCCTCTTTCCTCCCATACGTGTGAAAGAATTTCAATCCAGGTCTTCCATCCAGAGTTTCAAGTTGGTCGGAGTACAAGGCCATCTAATGTCAGCCATCCCTACCAGCAATCTTTCCGACTCCATTTACTCAACCCAACCAAACCTTCTTTCATGCAAGTTACTGATTCCTCAACATCCTGCATCCTCGTTTTCTGCTTGATTCCTTGACTTGCATCCACCTGTTGCCATGCTGTCACCACAATGGATTTTACTCTCCATTATCTTGCTCTTCCAAGAGCCTAAATTTTCATATAAAAAAGAAGATAACTTGCCCCTCCCTCCCCAATTAACTTTTTACGTGGCTCACGATCAGGCAACACTTGCCAAATGGTGGACTCGACGAGATAATCCGTGAGAACATTGAAAAGACGTAGCAAGTCAGCAGGAAAACACGCAAACTTGGTGCGATACAACGTTTTGAACACACCTACCCCCAAGATTTTTCACACAAGCCAACTCTTTGCTCTCTTTTTCTGCCCAATTCTTCCCTTCATTCACGAACTTGGTTACAAGGGAATTCTTGTCTCCCCCCGCTCATTGCCCTCTGTTTTTGATGATTCTTTAACTCCTGTTGTTCAGCTCTTCCATGAGCCTCAACTACGAAATTAAAGATCAATCCCAGCATGGGAATGAAATCTCCGTATTTATTATACACTAGCAAATACCACCCGTCACTTCACTGATGGGAACACTGAGATGTGGTGGAAAAAAGTGGAGGGAGAGAGAGCGAGGTGAGAGGAAGGGAAGGCAGATGTGCTGTGGAGCATTAATTATGATTCATACCGTTTCATCAAAATGATTCTGCAGAGAATAACAGTGAAGATGGAAACAAAATAATGTCTGAAATACATTTTCTACCGGTCATACTATATTATAAATACCATATAGAGACAAACACTTCCCGGACACGTTCGGAGCCAAGCTGTCCAGAGACAAACACCGCTCGGACACGTCCGGAGACAAACCCCGGCCACACATGTCTGGAGACAAACCCTGCCTGGACATAACCACCCTCCAGACACATATGGAGATAACCACCGTCCAGACAAAACGACCGTCCAATACGTCCAGAAACAGAGACAAAGAGAGAGAGGGTTAGGGGGTAGCAGACTTAGAGAGACCATGTTATGCTTTGTCAAACACACACACACACACACACACACACACACACACACACACACACACACACACACACACACACACACACACACACACACACACACACACACACACACACACACAATCAGCAATTTTTCGGGAATCAGCAGGTTGGAGTGAGTGTGATTACCGACTACAGTATGTACTGTACACAACCCAGAAACCTTGAGGAGCTTTCACTAAAAAAAACAACGTTACATTTCTATAAACGTTTCAGGGACATTCTCACAAACATTAATCTTTATAAACAGCTGTGTGTGTGACGGGTGGAAAACAAATTGGCTCGGTAATTTAGAAAACATGTTAATACGGTTAATGGCCCAGAATTCGGGCGTTATCAACTATATTTTGTTTTGAAACTCACAAAGAGAAACATTTAACCTTTGTAAATCAAATCCGATAACCAAATGCTTCAGAAACAGGCACGAGGATAAAGGAAAACCTGATAGAACCTCAATAACATACGGGATGAAACAGACCCAAATCTACCCATATGTACCACGTCTGTGTGTGATGTATACGTATACGTACCTCCACCTTGTAGTAACTGTCGACTGCACATCCCAATCAGGACACAAACTGTACAGCTCCGTAAGTGGATTAAGCACTCAAGCAGGCACTCCAACGGAACGCCTGGCTTGGCAAGTGATTACTAATTGCCGTCGATACAACTATGCATCGGGAAACGCCCGTGCAATGTCCGAATTGGACAAACCAACACTTCTTTTAGGAGTCGGAACTGCTGATACTTTCAAATCTGGAATTTATATTTTGTAATTCTGCTTCGTTCAAGAGATCCTCTCGGTTATTCATATGTGCAAATGAAATAAAGTCACGAACGCTGGCGTCTCCAGGCGTTTATAAGCATTACAATGTAACCAGCAATTCGTAGCTATGATGAACAGGCATTCAATAATATGAGTGAAAATGAAAGTGAAAAAAATAAAAATAATAATAAACATTTTTTCTTCATTGGAAGAAATCGTTGCGGCCTTTTTCAAGTCGGAGCACGGTTGAGCAAGCCAAAAAAACATGGCGGCTTCAGACACCAGCGAGGTCACCTAGGAAACGCCTGAAGATCTCAGACAGTGAGGTGGAAGAGGATCATGAAGAACGTGATTAAATAATGCCGCTAATTATCTTCAAAAGGGGTGTTTTAACTAATTTTCACTCTTGCACTTCCTTGGAGTTTTCTTGGTATGCATACAAACTTGCAGGCTGCTAGGTTTTCTGGGTGTGCGCTTCCGCTCGCCACATCGCCACAGGGCGAATCCCCCTTACCTGCGGATAATATTTTAAACCACCCATTAGCCACTGTGGCTAATCCACGTTTTAGTTTTTTTTTTTTTTAACCAGTTTTAGACGAATTTTGGGTGATTTTAGCACATAATTCAACCTTCGTTGAGACGGCCACCATTTTGTATGTTTTGATTATGGGAATCACGCGTGATTTAATACAAGATTATACATACTAACTTTAGTCGTTTTAAACTAGTTTCTAGTAAAAAAAAAAAAAATTTTTCGACCGAAATTACACATGATTCCCATGATTCTCGTCTCAAAATGTTATTTTAATTTATTTTTAAAAAAAAAATTTTCAGGAATGATTCGACATGATTCGGCGCTACATGCTTCGTTGGGTCAGTGGTTGCCAGGTGAGTTTTGACACAATCAGTAGTAGTACAAGTTTGTTTGGATGTGTGAGTTTGATGGGTGACTTTGGTTGGTTGGATGAGTGAAGTTGATGGGTGAGATTGGTTGGATGAGTGAGTTTGATGTGTGAGATTGGTTGGATGAGTGAAGTTGTTGGGTGAGATTGGTTGGATGAGCGAGTTTGACTGGCATTAGTTTGTCCAATCCTGGTCTACAACCACCCCATCCCCCACTACCACCGACTAAAGGCACAACGAACACACACACACACACACACACACACACACACACACACACACACACACACACACACACACACACACACACACACACACCACCATCCCTCACAATCACCACCTCCCCTGATGGTCGTTCATTCAACCAATCTGAACAATCCAACCAACCTCACACATCTGCCTTAAAAAAAAAACATTATTTCATATTGCTAAAAAAAAAACTTTTGAATAAAATATGTGGCTATTTCCTTTCTCCTGTGGCTAATCATTCTAAACCTGGATTAGCCACAGTGGCTAATTCCTTTTGAAAACCAGAGCACACCCAGGTTTTATGGTTTTGGAGTTATGGGCGCGCGCACACGCGCACACACACTGACCTAGAAAGGAAAACAAAGCCAAAAAGAAAATAAAACAGACAAACTAGGTCACTCGGTCAAGCGCATACCTCCGCCCAGCAATGCCTGAACCACAAAAACATATCGGACCCAATACATTTTTTGGATATCATGCTATATATCATTTTTATGAGCCTGGTGTGGATTAGTGGTGAAGGTGGTGGCTTGGAATCCTTGGAGTCCTGAGTTTGAGCCCTGCTGACTGCTGAGTTAGCATCACGAGGGTTGACTCAGCCTGTCATCCTTCCGAAGGTCGGCAAAATGAGCACCAGTATAGTGGTAATTATCCCTGCAGGGTCCAAGGCGACTAAAGCGTTGGTGTCAGGAAGGGTATCCGGCCGTAAAAAAAACATTGCCACAAGAAAGGGTACTATGATTGGAGCCCTCAAAAAGCTGACCTCTGCTCAGTGATAAAGGTTTTCAAATAGTGTGATGACTATATATCATTTTTAGCTCCATCTCTCAATGGTGAATAATCACTTAAAATTTCTAGTAGTCAGATCTGGATCCAAATCTTCACCAAAAACCAATTAGTTCGTCCTTGTCACACACCCAACGTGTCCACAAAATTTCATCCGGATCCGTCCGCAACTTTTTGAGATATTCTGCACCCAAACAAACAGAAAGGGGTGAAAACATAACCTTCTGCACCTTCGGTGGTGAGGGTAAATATTCATAGTAAGTAACAATGACAAGTGAATGGAGAACTTTACATTGAAACTTGAAGAACATGATGGGTACAAACACGAAGAAGGCATTTTAGGTGACGCTACAACAACGATGAAATGTAAACAATCCAGGTTGGGGTCGGGAGTGGAAAGATAGAGATGGGGAAGGGGTAGAGGGAGGGAGGGGGGAAGGGGTAGAGGGAGGGAGGGGGAAGGGGTAGAGGGGGAGAGGGAAGGAAGAGTAGAGAGGGGGGTGAGAGGGAGGGAGGTGAGAGGGAGGGAGGGAGGCGAGAGGGAGGAAGGCGAGAGGGAGGGAGGCGAGAGGGAGGGAGGGAGGCGAGAGGGAGGGAGGGTGGTGAGAGGGAGGGAGGGTGGTGAGAGGGAGGGAGGGAGGCGAGAGGGAGGGAGAGGTAGAGGGGTAGAGGGGGGGAGTGGAGGGGGTTGACCGGCATGTAAGGAACTCGAGAGAAACATGTGTTACACGAGCAGTGACGCATCGGCGGCCGAGATGGACACGTCCAGAAGTGATGCAACCAACAGGCACGTGCTGCATTGGGGATCACGTGCTTCATTCGGACCCTCAGACCTCAACCGTGTGAGATGACCGTCATCCTCTAACAATGGTCCCCATAAACACAAACCTCTGTGAAGTCCTTTCACACACAAACTCCCCCACGACCATGACCTGGACACAGGATATTCGTTTCCCTTTTAAATGGTTCAAATAAATACTCGGAAACCAGATCGTGAAACCAGCAACGGTTTGGACAAAAACACTGGACAAGTCCGTTTGGAGAGGAGAATCATTTCCCCAACGCGTTTCGTTGTGTAAATGTCCGTGCGGTTCGTGACCCACACACGGCCCAGTAAGTTGATCCGTGTGAAAAGGTGTTTCCATTGAACACTTTAACAGCCAAATCACAGCAAGCACGTCAGGCTGCCGTGTGTGTACATCGACGTGCTGCTGTGTGTGCACATCGAACGGGGTTCAGGAAAACCAGCGGCAAAGGCCTAACGGGCCGGGACGACTATCCGAGGCTCGCCTCGCCTTGCCGATAAACGTCTGGTTAACAGCGGCACCGATGGCCCGGCTCACCGTGCGAGCTCCACAGATCGGCCCAACGCCCTCAGGTTACTTTACACGGCGTGTAAGGCACGGCAGCACGGTACAAAGGGAGCACGAGCACGCACGGCGAAAGGGCCGCAATAGCTGGCAGGACGAGGAAAATGGCGGGCGGGCCGTGCCCGAGGCTTTCCAACCGCCACAGCGCATCGTGAGAACAAGGCGAGCAAACCGTCGACACGTGACATCGTGCGCCGCAATAACAGCGAGAAGAGAATTGTGAAATGGGCCCTCTCACAAGGGCCGCGAGGAAAGGCCTTACTTACGGCTGGAATCACACAGCCTCACGGCCTCAGTACGGTGCGATCGCTGCAAGGGCGGCGCGCTGCGCACGCTGATTGGTCAAACCCCCTCACGTGACTCCGCTTCTTTTTTTTCTTTTCTTTTTTTTTCCCCTTTTTTTTTTTTACTCCGATGTGATGTTCTTTTTGCGCCATCGATTTGTTTCCTCCATTATATCGTTTCCTCGTGATAGTTCAACGCGTGTGACCTGTGTCTACGTCCAATATGATCCATACGGTTGTCGTAAATTAATTTCGTGTTTTGGTTTTGGAATCTGCGCCAGCTCGAGCCACTTCCGGAAATCCTCTTCTTTAAATATTTGGGGGTTCTTGGGAAACGACCTGGATTCCCGAATGGGTTTATCTGACGAATATTATTCTCTTCACAGGCACAGCGTCTATTCACAAAATGTTCAAACAACAAACTAGTAATCCACATTTTTTCCAAGGTGGAAACATACACCGCCCAATCCCGCGAAGACTCATTCACGTGGATAGATCGTATTTATAATTCCATTGAACTTGTTTCAAAACTTAAACTAAGGCTCCAATGGCTAAATTTACTTGGATTTGATGGATTAACAACGTAGCACCAGGGTTAACTATGGCGATCAGACGAGCCTGCAGGAAAAGTACGCACACGTCATTCAAGTGTCCCGTTGTGGCATGAGGTGACGTCATGAAAGTGATCACGTGATTCCACTTTGAGTGAACCCACGCGCAATATTCTTCTTCTTCAACGCGCACGTGAACAGCTCAATGTGTGTGGGGATGAAACAAGTTTGGTACCGTACCGTACCGTACCGTACAGTACAGTACAGTACAGTACAGTACAGTACAGTACAGTACAGTGCGGTTTGGTGCAGTGCGGTTTGGTACTGTACTGTGCGGTTCGGTGCTGTGCGGTTTGGTACTGTACTGTGATGTGAGGTTTGGTGCAGTGCGGTTCGGTGCTGTGCGGTTTGGTACTGTGCTGTGCGGTTCGGTGCTGTGCGGTTTGGTACTGTGCTGTGCGGTTTGGTACTGTGCGGATCGGTGCTGTGCGATTTGGTACTGTGCTGTGCGGTTCGGTGCTGTGCGGTTTGGTACTGTACTGCACTGTGATGTGCGGTTTGGTGCTGTGCGGTTTGGTACTGTACTGTGCGGTTCGGTGCTGTGCGGCTTGGTACTGTGCTGTGCGGTTTGGTACTGTGCGGTTCGGTGCTGTGCGGTTTGGTACTGTGCGGTTCGGTGCTGTGTGGTTTGGTACTGTACTGCACTGTGATGTGCGGTTTGGTGCTGTGCGGTTTGGTACTGTACTGTGCGGTTCGGTGCTGTGCGGCTTGGTACTGTGCTGTGCAGTTTGGTGCTGTGCTGTGCGGATCGGTGCTGTGCGGTTTGGTACTGTGCGGTTCGGTGCTGTGCGGTTTGGTACTGTGCGGTTCGGTGCTGTGTGGTTTGGTACTGTGCCGTGCGGTTTGGTGCAGTACGGTTTGGTACTGTGCTGTGTGGTGCGGTTCCATTCGGTGCTGTGCTGTGTTGTGCGGTTTGGTGCTGTGCTGTGTGATTCGGTGCTGTGTTGTGCGGTTCAGTGCTGTGCGATTTGGTGGGTGATGGCTGAATATAAAAAAAAATTTTGTTGTGGAGCCCCATATGTACATGTACTCACACACACAAACACTCACACACAAACACACACAAACACACAGTATAGATAGATGCACATAAGAAATTGACATGTTTTCCATGAGGTACAGAAGCTGGTTATGGGTTTTTTGGGAGTGATCGAGGCAGCGGTCTGGTCAATCCACCGCCCACATCTCGGGCTTGTGAACCCTTTAGAATAATTTCCTGTATTTCTGCATAAATTTGAGCAAAAATGTGATCAGATCTTTATCGAAGCCCTCCTAATGGATAACGAGCCGTCAGGCAATCAAGTTTACAGGAGAGCAACCCACACCAGCAGATTACTGGATTCTATCTCCCACAACCCAATCTCCCACAAACACAGTGAAGCACGGACCTTAGCAGCTCGGGCATGGACGGTGTCATCATCCAAAGCCGAGGAAATTACAGAAATCAGATAAGTTTGAGGAGTCCTGTTCAAAAATGGGTACAAGGGGATACTCCCAACCTTGGAAGAACCAAAAAGGACAGAACGGAAAGAGGTCAACACATTTGGGTACTGTGTACTGCCACACTACTGGGTCTTGATGAAAGGATTGGCAGGATAGTACGTGGTGCATGGATTGGAATAGACAACAAGTCTCTCCCCACCATCCGTAATGTCATTTTAAAACAAAAGGATAAAACTGGTGATAAATCTGGAGTAGTTTACCATTCATCATACAAACACTGTGACCAATTACACATAAAACTGGTGATAAATCTTGAGTAGTTCACCATTCATCATAAAAACACTGTGACCAATAACACATAAAACTGGTGATAAATATGGAGTAGTTTACCATTCATCATACAAACACTGTGACCAATTCTACATAAAACTGGTGATAAATCTGGAGTAGTTTACAATTCATCATAAAAACACTGTGACCAATTCTACATAAAACTGGTGATAAATATGGAGTAGTTTACAATTCATCATAAAAACACTGTGACCAATTCTACATAAAACTGGTGATAAATCTGGAGTAGTTTACAATTCATCATACAAACACTGTGACCAATTACACATAAAACTGGTGATAAATCTGGAGTAGTTTACCATTCATCATACAAACACTGTGACCAATTCTACATAAAACTGGTGATAAATCTGGAGTAGTTTACAATTCATCATAAAAACACTGTGACCAATTACACATAAAACTGGTGATAAATCTGGAGTAGTTTACAATTCATCAAACAAACACTGTGACCAATTACAAATAAAACTGTTGATAAATCTGGAGTAGTTTACCATTCATCATAAAAACACTGTGACCAATTACACATAAAACTGGTGATAAATCTGGAGTAGTTTACCATTCATCATAAAAACACTGACCAATTACACATAAAACTGGTGATAAATCTGGAGTAGTTTACCATTCATCATAAAAACACTGTGACCAATTCCACATAAAACTGGTGATAAATCTGGAGCAGTTTACCATTCATCATAAAAACACTGTGACCAATTCCACAAAACTGGTGATAAATCTGGAGTAGTTTACCATTCATCATAAAAACACTGTGACCAATTACACATAAAACTGGTGATAAATCTGGAGTAGTTTACCATTCATCATAAAAACACTGTGACCAATTCCACATAAAACTGGTGATAAATCTGGAGCAGTTTACCATTCATCATACAAACACTGTGACCAATTCGACATAAAACTGGTTATAAATCTGGAGTAGTTTACAATTCATCATACAAACACTGTGACCAATTACACATAAAACTGGTGATAAATCTGGAGTAGTTTACCATTCATCATACAAACACTGTGACCAATTACACATAAAACTGGTGATAAATCTGGAGTAGTTCACCATTCATCATAAAAACACTGTGACCAATTACACATAAAACTGGTGATAAATCTGGAGTAGTTTACAATTCATCATACAAACACTGTGACCAATTCCACATAAAACTGGTGATAAATCTGGAGTAGTTTACAATTCATCATACAAACACTGTGACCAATTACACATAAAACTGGTGATAAATCTGGAGTAGTTTACCATTCATCATACAAACACTGTGACCAATTACACATAAAACTGGTGATAAATCTGGAGTAGTTTACCATTCATCATAAAAACACTGACCAATTACACATAAAACTGGTGATAAATCTGGAGTAGTTTACCATTCATCATACAAATACTGTGACCAATTACACATAAAACTGGTGATAAATCTGGAGTAGTTTACCATTCATCATAAAAACACTGTGACAAATTACACATAAAACTGGTGATAAATCTGGAGTAGTTTACCATTCATCATAAAAACACTGTGACCAATTACACATAAAACTGGTGATAAATCTGGAGTAGTTTACCATTCATCATAAAAACACTGTGACCAATTCTACATAAAACTGGTGATAAATCTGGAGTAGTTTACCATTCATCATAAAAACACTGTGACCAATTACACATAAAACTGGTGATAAATCTGGAGTAGTTTACCATTCATCATACAAACGCTGTGACCAATTCTACATAAATCTGGTTATAAATCTGGAGTAGTTTACCATTCATCATATAAACACTGTGACCAATTCTACATAAAACTTGTGATAAATCTGGAGTAGTTTACCAGTCATCATACAAACACTGTGACCAATTCTACATAAAACTGGTGATAAATCTGGAGTAGTTTACCATTCATCATAAAAGCACTGTGACCAATTACACATAAAACTGGTGATAAATCTGGAGTAGTTTACAATTCATCATACAAACACTGTGACCAATTCCACATAAAACTGGTGATAAATCTGGAGTAGTTTAACATTCATCATACAAACACTGTGACCAATTACACATAAAACTGGTGATAAATCTGGAGTAGTTTACCATTCATCATACAAACACTGTAGTAGGGTAAGAATACTGATTCTGGCTCACTTTTCCCCATGTAAATGAATGGGGGATTTTCAGCGATTTATATTTTTTTTCCCTAAAAATAAACCCCCCTTTTTATCCCAAGGTATATTTATTTGTCTCCCCTTTTAACTTGGAGGTTGAACCTCATTGAATTGAACACCTGGGGGTTGAACAGCTCACTCATTGAACCTATAAAGATTTGTTCATTCTCAAATTCCTTCAATAGTTTAATTTTCTTTGCACAATAATCCCCATCTAAAATATTGATAAACAAAACATTTGAATCTTTATATTTTTGAAGATACCCCATTTGTGCCATTACGAAATGATAAACTTCTCTTAATGCTCTCATCTGACCACCTCCTGAGCCACATATCATTTTGAGATTATAGTAAATTGTTTTTTCATTGTTCAATTGATAACCATCAAAGTTTTCAGTCCATTCAAGGATATTCATTTTTTTCTTTACATCCTCTAACTTACTAGTTTTTAAATTAATTCGCTTATTTGTTTTATTTACCTTTGTTTTAGTTATTTTTTCAATAAGACTTATTTAATATTTTTCACATTCATTATGTTTTCCATTTATATACCAAGACTGAGATTTTCTCCACTCTTTAGTTTGATTAATACTTGGTTTAACCATTTATATATTGTGAAAAAGCGGGGCGGTAGCCCTTAAAAACCCTAACCCATCTTCCCATCGTTAAAACATAATCTATTTTATACACTCTATCATACAATATCCATATGGAACACAATCTATTCCATTATCTAAAATAAATCTCTTATCATCAAAGGCTCCTAATGCCTTTTTATTTACTTCTTCACTATATATGTTATGTTTATAACTTCTTATTGTATTCATTTTCCTATATTCTTCTTTCTTATTCATCAAACAATTATAATAATTTCTAAAAGTTATTGATTTCTTTATTACATATTTCTTTATTCCCTTTAACCTCTTATCAATCTGTTCACCATACTTATAAGCATATGCCTTTGCTCTCAATCCAATAAACTCACTCATTACTTTTCCACCCAACTCATCCTTAAACTTACCAATAACCTTTTCATTCTTTTTGGAAAATAACTCACTCTTCTTGCTGAAATTACTTGTATCATATACTCCAATATTTTTCTTCATATCTTCATAAACATCATCAGTTTTTATATCTAGGATAAAACTATCAGTATCCATATACAACAATGAAACATTTTCACCATACTCTTTCTTTAAGTCATTATACAAATAATCATACATCAATATCTTTGATAAATCAAGAACTGCTGTTCCAATATAAATTGGTTTATCCATTACAATACTTTCCTTTTTCATATGAATTGCAGAAAAGTTCTCTGAAAAAACCTCTTCTCTCTCAAAACTTGGTTTATTTATCAATCTCGAAGCTTCTTTCCAAGATGTTGCGAATCTAATGTTTTGCCTGTTTCTAACATTTTCCATAGTCTTTCCAAATACAGCATTATTCATTAATTTATAAAAGTCCCCTTCAAATTTTACTTTTGTATTTGCTCTCATATCTGTATTGAATTGAATATACTTTTTCACCCAAGGACTTTGTTTAAATTTTAAAACTCTATGAATTTTAGCTACTCTCAATCCTTCTCTCAAAAACTGTTTTAAGCTTCTCTGATGCAAAACATATCCCTCTTTATCATAGAATGTTGTTAATAACTTTTCTGTTGATTTACCTTTAATATTAAAACTTTTATGATAATCACTTAACCATTCTTTCTTTGGAGTTTCTTTCTCACATGCAAAAGGAAGATCTTTATGCTTATTATGAAGATCACTCGGGTACCTCAAATCAACTTCAAAATAATAACCTTCTTCTTCGTCATTCAATTCCTCTTGAGAAGAAATAACAATATTCATCAAAGCCTTTTCATAATTCTTTTCTTCCACCCACTCTAATTTACCATAAGGTAGAGATTGAGACATTGCCCATCCATACAAATTATTAGCATCAAAATACATCAAATAATTACTATCTTTTTCACTATCATAATTTGGGAGATATTTATTATTTGCTTTAGCATATCTTTTTGAACATACTTGTGATATTCCACCTCTCTTAGACTTCTCAATCATCAAAAGCATATCCACATCACTGATTAAATCTATATCTTGTTTTGTCATTTTCAACATTGCACTCCAAGCTAAACCAGGAGCTGTGAAATAGTGGGCAGGATCTAATCCATAACAATTTTTATTATGACAGAGTGATCTAAAAGCTTCAAACACATCAGCTAACAATAAAACATCTGTTTTTAGATATAAATCGTGATATTCTCCAAGGTTCTTTATCTTAAATATTTTCCATATTTCTTGTGCGTGTTTATATTCCTTATCACTTATCTCTTCTTCATAAAGGTTATTATAGAAACTTTCTTTTGAAGGAAGTTGTGTTTCTTTAAATCTCATAAATGAATCCATATAATCATAAGGATAAATTCCCTTACTTGTAAGAATTTTCTCTTTACTTTGAATTTCATTCCTTGTTTGAATTTCCTCTCTCGTAAGAATTCCTTCTTTAATCAGAATTTCATCTTTAATCTGAATTTCCTCTTTAGTGAGAATTTCCTCTTTTGGAAAGAATGAATTAAGATTTGGAAAAGAGTCCGTGGAGCTTAGATTTGATGCGAGGTAGGCTGGTGGTGTTCCCATAAACTTGTAAGAATCTAAAAACCTAATACGAGTTAAAGGTTTTGTGAATATCATTTTTGAAAATGAAATATACTTTTGACTTGTGTTTGTTATAGCAGAAATATTCCCTGGTGTTTTTGAAAGTTCATTTATAAATAGATGTGTATCATAGTTGGCGCTGTTGTGAAGAAAGACTGGAATAAAAGAAGGTAATTTATAATTAAGATTACAACAGGAATGAGCGGGACCTCTATATTTACCAGTAAGATGACAATGGTCTCTAACTTTAGACTCCTTAATTTTCCCCTCACAAATATGACAGATATTGTTCATTCTAAATTCTAATTTTTCTTCTTTGGTTAATTTCATCGGTTCATTTGTTTCTTTCATTAATTTAGTGAGTCTTATACAATCCTTTTCTAATCGTTTTACAAACTCTTGTGAAGCATTTTTTTCCACGATAATGTTCAAGTTTGTTATACTTTTCTCCAACAGATGATTTGATATAATAACAGAAACCACAAGGAATATGTTTTTGATATTTATTTGTATATGGTTCTTTTGGATTAGGAGAAGCAGTATTTATCTTTTTAAGGATACATTCAAAATCAGCGTATATCACAAATGGGTGCATGATAGATTTATTATAATCTTCAAAATAAATCTTTTCACCAGGTTTAAGCATTGTAATTACAGCTGATTTATGATTACTACAATATTTTGAATGTTGTTCTAATCGTTCTTTTGTATGAAATGAATTAAGACATCGCTTACAAGGATATATTTTGTTTGCTGTTCTGAATACCTGAGAAGAGATTAATCTTGATAAATTATTGATGTATGTGTAATGTGAATTCTTTCCAACACTAAAATATAAAAGGTCAATGTGTGTTTCTTCATTTTTATAGTTGTTTGAAATTTTTAATATTTGAACTTTGTTTGTATCCGTTAATCCATATACATTAATAGAAAGATTATTCTTTTTCTCAAATTTAGGAATATCTGTTAATGGCATTGGGAATTTAAAATCTTTAATGTCCAAGGTATTCTCATATTTCATATATTGTTTTACTCTTTCTGAATTACATTTTGGTGGATGTAAGTGAGCAAGAACAGACCAGAGAAAACATTTATTATCATTGTTCTTAATATTAACAACTGCCTTCTTTAGTTTTATTTCTTTTGGTAATTCAATATAAGAAGAAGCTTTAAGAGGGTTTGATTTTAGAATGTGTATATCTAAAAAGATGATTTTTTTAATATTGAATCCACTTCCTACCACTGTATTATCAACATCCTCCTCTTGTCTTGATAGTTCTTCATAAACCCCACTATTCAAAAAATCTTGAAATGATGTTATAAAATGAAGATCTGTTCTCATATAAGGAGTTTGTTCTTCATCTTGTCTTTTCATATTCATTTTCACTCCCATATAAAACTTTAAAGTTTTTATTTCTTTTAATGTCTTTTTAATAAATTTTTCAACATCGGGTTTCACTATTTCAATTGATTCAGCTATTGATGATGGACCGGGTTCTCCAAATTGAAAAATCCTTATTTTTATATGCCCTTTAAATGCCTCATCAGTGTTTTTAATATAATAGTCTCCCTTTACTTTAAACTCATTTTTCTTGTGTTTTTGTGATTGAAGATGTTGATTATAACTACTCTTCAAAACATCCTTTGAACAGATATCACAATGTTTTCTTTCCAACTCAAGAGGAGATATTTGATGAAATAGATTAAATGTGTGTTTGTTGGTTCGGAGGTGTTTTCTATAATGTTTATATTCGTGATTACAAACATCGCAGTACGTTGTATTCACCATATTTATAGAATAAAACTTTGCTTAAACTAAAATTTTCTTGATGAAAATTTCGTTTAATTTATAGGTGAATCTGTGCTTAAAAACATTTTATCCTCCAACTTTTTCACTTAATAAATACAATGTTTCAAGACACAAAAGACAAGTTTCAATCAATCTCTTCATCTGTTAAAGATACTGAGAAATATGTCAAGGATGTAAAATTGAACAAAGATAAATATAACAACTATTGGATAAAAACTATTATGGTAAATAATATGAGTTCTTCAATTTCCTTCAGTGGAAGGGCTTTTAGTATACCTGGTAGAACATCAATTAAAGTATCTCTAACAAAAGTTTCTCCTCTCCTTCTAGTAATATATTCAAAACTAGAAAAAGCAATGAAACAAGAAAAAGTATCAAAGAACAAAAACCTTATGGATGAAGCTTTAGAAAGAAAAGATAAGACCATCTGTAATATGCAAGGAGAAATTTGTATTTTTTTCAACAACCCTAAAGATGTAAATCTTGATGAAATAAAGGATGTTAATATATCAGGTGAAATGACATTTCGTTCAGTAGTAGTTAACGATAATTTTAAAATTACCTTTCATATAAAAAATGTTGTCGTTGAATCTGATAATGAAAAAAAGTATATCGATATCGATGGTAATATACAACTGAAAGTATAGATGAATTTCAGTTTAAGTAAAGTTTTACTTTATAAATATGCTAGACTTTCCTGATTCTCCATATGACAAATTTGAGAATTGTCCTGCGTGTGAAAGACAGGGATTAAACACAGAGTCAAAAGCCTATAAACAATGTATATTCTGTGATTATCTTCTAATTAATGATAATAAAAAATATAAAAAGGAAAATAATTCTTTTAGATTTACACCAAAAATGAATTACTTTACAAGATTGATTAGAGAAATGAATGTAAAGTATGAGGATGATAACACACCTTTCCTTACAAGGGAAGAAACTGAACGTATAAGAGAAATGTTCAAAGGATTGTTGTTGTATATTATTCATGGATGTAATTTTCAGGGAAATATCAACACAAGATATTGTATAAATAAAATAATGGATTATCTTGAAATTAAACCTGAACTTAGGATAAAATATAGAGTTTCTAAAAAAGCCAATAATAAATTAAATAACCTGTTTTTCAAATATATAAATGAATGATTTTTTACCTATTTGGGAAAATAAGATAAAATTTAACAACCATAAAAATCTCCCAAATTCATTAAGATGTCTCATAGTTGGTTCAAGTGGATGTGGAAAAACCTGCTTACTTTTAAAAATGCTCCTCACTCCCAACTTTTTAGATTATGATAATTTAATAATTTTCACAAAGTCGAAGTTTTCAACCAGAGTATCAACTACTCTCACAAGGTTTTAATGCTGGTCTTCAAAAAGAAGATATAATCGGTTTATTTAAACGTCAAAAAACCTAAATGATTATAACATTGAAGATATAATTCAACTATTTTGTGATACACAGAGATGTAAAAAGAAATCAAATCTTATAACTTGTATTCTTAGTGATAATACGGATGATATACCGTCTCCCCAAGATTTGGATAAATCAAAAAAGAACCTCGTTATCTTTGATGATTGTGTTAATGAGAGAAACCAAACGGTAATGGACAGCTACTACACAAGAGGGAGACATTCTTCTTGTAATTGTATTTATCTTAGTCAATCGTACTTTCAACTTCCTCGTCGTTCCATCAGAAACAATGCTAATACTTTTATTTTATTCAAGTTAAATTCAATAGATATCAATAATTTTTGGAGAGATAATTGTTCTACATTATGTAGTAAAAAGAAATTTGAGGATTATATGAAGCACACGACTGAAAAATATAAATATATTGTTGTGAAACAAGATGAGATATTAAGGGATATATTTTTTGTTTTATAAACAATTACATATATAAATGACAACTATTATTATAAATCTTGTGGGTAAATCTGCTTCTGGAAAAAAACTTTCATAAATCAAGGTTCTTGTGTAGTACAAATGAGAATATTGTAAATTTACTTAAAAAACACCCCGTGATACGCATTGTATCAACAACAACTAGAGCAATAAGACCTGGAGAAGTAAAAGGTGAAGATTATCACTATATTTCAGTGGAGGAACATATGCGATTGAGGAATGAAGGACAAATATTTGAGGAGGTTTCTCTTGGTACAACAAAATATTCACATTGTAAGAGTGAGTTAAAGAAACTAAAATCTGGTGGTGTTGGGATATTAGAAACTAATCCAGAAGGAACGAGACAAATTATTAAATATCTGAGCGGAGTGAAGATTTTATCATTCGGTTTTGATGTTGATGAAGAAACTCAACACAAACGTATGAAAAGCAGAGATGCAAGGATTAGTGAAGAAGAAATTACAACTCGCATTAATGTTAATAAAGAATTTGATGAAATATTTAAAGAAAAGGATTTATTTGAACACATCTACTTGAATGATGAAGAAAAGGAAAATTTCCCTGTTGATCTTTACAATTCATTAAATGATATTTTACAATAAATAAATGGATACAAAAGAAAGAGCAAGAAGATTTAAGGAACATCAAGAGTTGGTTTCAAAAGTTGTAAAACAACAGGAAGACATAAAGAAGAAACGCAGACAGAAACTAACGGGCGAAGAAGCATTTGAAAAAAACAAGAGAAATTTTTTAAACCACTTTTAAAAACTTCCCAAGAAAAAATGAAAGATGTTTCCACAGTTCCCACAGTAGAATATACTCCTAGAAAGCTTCAAATGTTAAAAGATTTCAGTCAAATGACGGAGGAAGAATTAGAGCATATTGGAGAATTAGAACATGATGAAGGTTTATTTCAACAACTGGAAGAGATTAATCAACCCCTGATTATATTGTGAATGCTGTTCAAAACAATGAATATTCAGCAGATTCAAAAACCAAAGCAGGACTCATTCCAACAGAACAACCAGCAATATTTCATCTTGTTCAAGAAAAGGTATTGATATTTAATGATGAATTAAGGTTCTTAGGTTCTGCTCAACCCCCTGTTAAACTAACTCCGAGATTAATGTTTCTTCTCACAAAAGATGGAAGGCAAGGTTCAACTGTGAGGGATGAATCAAAGTATATTGATAAACCATTGGATATGGAAAATAATGATGATAGAGTATATATTGATTTGCTGAACACTCTAAATTATAAGGTTATTCTTTCTGGTAAAAGTAGGAAGAATGAGAAGGAGAAACACATTATTCAGACTTTAAGTATCCTTGGTTCAGGTATTAGTTTTCTTCCAAATGACCCATCGCAATTAGTTAATAGACTGTTATTGTTGTTCGGCAGTAAGAAGGCTGGAAATAACAATTGTTTTAATGAAGCATCAGCCATTTTAGACCAGTTGATGAACATGAAAATAATTAATAAATCTCAATATAAAGACATTTTATCTCATATTAAATAAGATGGGAAGCACAATCCTGAGTTTTAATTTCACAACAAGCGACCACACATCTTCATTCCCATACCCACTACAACTTGACACAACAAAAGAATATGAGGCATCTTTATTGTCCATGGAGACTTATAATACCTTATTTAATATAACCGAGAAAAATGACAAGTTTAGTTATAATCCGGGAAGTGGATACAAAACGATAACAGTCTCACCCGGAGCATACGAGATTTCTCAAATATCTTCCGAAATTGCTCGTCTTATGAAAGAACAGGGTGATGAACCAAAAAATATTGTTATAAACATTCAAAAACATACTTCAAAATCAACGATTAAAGTTAAAAATAAGTACAAGGTTGATTTCACAATTGATAATTCATTTAGAGAGTTATTAGGTTTCTCCTCAAAAAAGATTGAAACTAATGGGACGTTTTACAGTGATAATGTCATTCAAATATCCTCAGGAATAAATTCGGTGTTAATTCACTGTGATTTGATTGATGGTGCTTATAATGATGGATTAAAAACAAATACAATATTTTCATTCAGCGCATACTCAACCCCAATTGGTTATAAATTCAATATGGAGCCTAAAAATTTGGTTTATCTACCTGTGTCAGGAAAAACCATACACAGAGTAAATTTTAGGATAACCGACCAAGATAATCGTGTGATCTCTTTTAATGGAGAAGTTATATCCATCAGAATTCACCTACGTGAAGTTTTTCAATAAATAAATACGATGGTTATTGTGAGGAAGCACGAGTTGGGAAAATATAAAATAATTACAGGGGATGGGATGTTCCTTTCCCGTACTACAAGGGTGAAGGTATGTATCTTGGTAGAGGATACTATAAACCTAAGAGACAAAGGGGTGTTGGACATCAATTTAGAGGAGATGGGATAATTGATACTCTCATGGGTATTGGTTCAACTATTCTTAAACATAAAGACCTAATTGGTTCAACTGCTTCTGCTGTGGGAAATGTAGCAGGTGCTGTAAAGAGTATAAAAGATGCTCAGAAAGAATCTCATAAATTACAAGCAATAAAAGAAATTAAGAAAGGTAAAACTCAGTTGTCCCCCCAAGAACGACAGAAAATAATTCAAATACTTGGATCAGGGTTTCAAAAGTTTTAACATCTTTTTCCTAAATAAATACAAGTATGGAAGCAATTGATAGTATCTATGATTTGGATGATACTATTATTATCTCAAACTCCACTAAAAAAGAAGATTACTTCAAGGTAAATGCAATAACTGGAACAGACTGGAATACAAATGGTACAAAAAGTTTTGAAATAAATAATCAACAAACCTATTTGAATCTCTCCGAAAGTTTCTTGTTGTGTAAATTTAAATTCACTAAGGCTGGGAATAACACAAACGCTACACTTGTAAATGATTTCTTCTGGAAAATGTTTGATAGTGTGCGATTGTATATTGGAACACAAGAAGTTGAAGCGGTTGATTATGTCTCTGCTGTATCTGAAATGATGAAATTTACACTCTATACATTCAGTGATAGAATGGGAAAGGGGTCTGTCGAAGGTTTTATTCCTGATATGTCAACGGGAACAAACACAGACCCTGGATATATTCAAAGGAAAGGAATGTATAATGATGATACAAAAGCAGAAAATAGTTTTACTGTGGCAGTTCCTCTTAAAGGTATATTTGGATTTTGTGATTATGATAAAGTTCTGTATGGTCTTAAAATTAGATTTCAACTACAAAGGAATGATAATGAAAATAGATTGCTTTTTGGTGTTGGTAATGCTTTTGGTGATCAGAATAAATTTGTAATTGAGGAGATGAGTTGGTATATCAGTGAATATACTCCTAATCTTAAAACAGAAGAGATGTTGAATCGAAGACTTAACTCAAAAAAACCACTCAGTGTATCATACCTCAAAAGAAGATGTCAACACGTTAAACTCAATCAAACTACTTACACGTGGAATTTGGGTGTTCTGGAAGGAAAGCCACGATATCTGTGGATGATTTTTAAAAAGCCAGATGGTGATACTGCGACTGATAAGAATAATGCATTGAGTGATAATGCTAAGGTGAAACAACTTCGCGTTTCTCTAGATGGAACATTTTATCCACGAGATAGATTGGAAATTAATTGGGAAAAAAATGATTTTGCTGAAGCATACAAGTCTTACCAAAAGGTGTGTGAAAGTAATGGAAATAAAGAACCTATTTTGGATATGACAGCATTTAAAAGTTTGTATACAATCTATACGTTTGACCTGAGCGCTCAAAAAGAAACTATAAAGTCTAATCGAGTGGATACTTCCCTATACATTGAAAGAGGAGAGAGTGAAGAAGTTGATACATATTGTTTGCTTTTGGAAGAAACAGAATTGCAGATTAATACAGATAATGGTGTGATGATTAGTCTCACATAATTTTTTTGTTAAATAAATGAGTGGCAAAGTACCAACTGGGGTATATGTTAATCAAATCAATCTTCATAAACTATCATCTTGTGTTCAAAATCAAAAGCCTTGTACGATTAACGTTAATACAATTCAGAGAAAAGGAGCAGTAAGAATTGATGTTTTGCTCACAAGAGAACAGGTTAAAATCTTGAATGACACTGACTCACTTAAAATTAAAATGACAAAACCAATGTTGAAAAAATATTCAATAAGAGAGACGAGTGGAGGATTTCTCCCATTTCTAATTCCTTTATTTGCTGGTTTAAGTGCGGTTGGAGCATTGACGGGTGGTATTTCAACAGCGGTCAAAACTGCCAACGAAAGGAAGGCTCAACTCCAGGCTCAAAAAGAATTGGAAAGACATAACAAAGAGTTGGAGAAACAAATTAGTGGAAGTGGTGTAATTGTAGATTTTGCTGAAAAACTTGAAGGTCTGCCTGATAAAGCGAGATTGTTAGTTGGAGATATGCTTTCTTCTATAGCACAAGCAGGTGTAAAATTAACGAAAAGAGGTAATGGATTATATCTTTCTAATAAATAAATGAGCATTGATGAGTGGTTGAAAGAATTTGGAAAGAATACAACATCAAATTTACAACTTGCCAGATATTGTAAGAAATTAAAAATTCATAATGTGGTTATTTGTATGAGAGATGAATTAACAAATGTGTCGAGACATACAAAGAATATTATTATGAACTTAGAAGATAATGATGGGAACGGTTCTCATTGGGTTTGTATTTTTAATAGTCAAGACAAATATTATTTTGATAGTTTTGGTCTTCCACCACCTGTTGAAGTCATAAAATTCTTACAGAATGGTGTTTATCAAACATTTCAAGTCCAAGAATTAAATTCCAAGTGTTGTGGTCAATTATGTCTATATGTGTTATTTCAACTCAACAAAAATAAAAAATTTTATGATATTATTTTTAATCTAATATAAATGACTTATGTTGGTAAAGATGGTTCTATCTTTGATGTATCTCAAGAACTGGATATTGATTTATCAAATTATTACACAAAGGCACAGGCTGAACGACATAAATATAATATAAACAAAAATATTAACATGAAAAATGCTTATAAATTAAAAAATTATCCAAGCCCGACTGACGCGAATGACTTGGTGAGATTAAGCGATTTATCACAATATATATACTTAAATAAAACGGCTGTGTATTCTAAAGATACAGAAGTGTTGATATTATCTCCAGGTCATACAGAATTCACAGTTCGAATTAAAATAAATTTTTATAAAGAAGGGCGTATCGTTTGTATGAGAATAGAACAATGGGGGTATGATATGAATGATTTAGGGTATAATTGGTCATTTAAAATTAACCTCGAAGACCTGGAACAATTAAATCAGTCTCGTAAGGAAGAATATTATCCACTTGGTATCGAGAATGAGTTTTGTGGAGCCACGATTAGTAAACAACAAATAAAAGAATTTAATAAGGGTAAATATAATAATGGTTTTGCCCTTGTTTATCTCATGAAAACAGAAAAAACAGGATTATATATAATAAGTAAGGAAATACAAAATGATTTAACTATGGGAAGATGGGGAGGTGTTTCGTGCCATAATATTATTCTAACATATATTTCTAATACATAAATGACAGCAAGAAGGCTTCAAGAAAATTATCATTTCTGTGTCCAAGCATACCTTCAAGAAAAGGGTATTCGGTATTTTAATAAATATGTTCTACAACATAAGAATGAGGTATTTTCAATAAAAGATTGGCATTATGCTGATGTTGATAAACCAACAACTTTAGATTTAATTAGAATGTTAAATAATGAAAAAATTATAAGGTTAAGAAAAGGTAAGGCTCTTTTAGAAATTCAAAAGAAATTTTATTGGTTTCCTGTTGTAAAAAAATTATTTTGGATACAGGAATAACAAGAAATCCTGATGAATATATGTATAATATTCTATGGGGTGTAAACGATTCAAGTATAGTAAGGGATGAGGAAGGAGTTGAAGAAGAGAGGGAAGAGGAGGAAAAGGAGGAGGAGGAGAGAGAGAAGGAGGAAAGAGAGAAGAGAGAGAGGGAGGAAAGAGAGAGAATGAATAAATATCAAAATATGGAAACCAGTGAGATTCAAAAAGAATAGAGGTATTAAAGAAATTAACTTATCTCACCAGGGAGGAATACAAAGAATTAAAAAGTCTATTTACAATACTTTCGACAAGACTATCGACATCGAGAAGACATGTATTTTAATTCAAGTTTTTTCTTAAATAAATGGAGGAGAGAGTGAAGGCATTTCTAAGGATTCTTTATGTTTTAAAAATTAAGATTCAAATGTGCATGTTGGAAACTAAAAAGGTTTTTGCACTCTGCAGAAATTTTTCTCATAAATAAATGAGTTATTGTCTCAAATGTAAAAAGAAAACTAATACTAAAAATATTTCATATATTAAAAGTAAAAATAACAGGGTTATACAAAAAGGTATATGTTCGGTGTGTGGTTCAAAAAAATCAATTTATCTCCAAACACAAACTCGGAGGAGATATACAAAAGTTTTTATCAGGAAGTAAATTTACAACTACTGGAATACCAGGGGAATTACATCTTCCAGGGTATTCTTTCTGTGGTCCAGGCACAAACTTAGATAAAAGATTAGATGAGGCAGACAATCCTAAATCCTGGAGTAAACCAATCAATAGAGTTGATGAAGTGTGCATGAGACACGATATTGATTATGGGAATACCACAACGTTGGAAGAAAAGCATGAAGCCGATAGAGAAATGTTGTATAATTTGTCTCTGATACAAAATCCAACCTTGAGAGAAAAAGTTGATAGGTTCATCGTGAAGAAGATGATTAGTGCTAAATTGAAACTTGGACTTGGAAATTCAAAAACTTATAGGCTCTAATGATGCCATTAAGACTGAAGAGCAATTAGCTGATGAATTACATAAACCAATATTCACAAAGTTTCAGAGAAGGAAAGTTTATTCCAAGGAAGTTGATTATATCTGGTCTGCTGATTTGATTGAACTCAATAATGATAAGGGGTACAAGTATGCTTTAACCGTTATTGATTTGAGGAGTAGATATGCGTGGGTTGTCCCTTTAAAAAACAAAACAGGTAATACTCTTATGTTAGCTTTTCAACAGATATTTAATAAAAGTAAGAGAAAACCTAAGAAATTGTGGACTGATGAGGGTAGAGAGTTTTATAACAAGACATTTATGAATTTTCTAAAAAATAACAGTATTACATTATACAGTACCTTTAATGAAGGGAAGGCAGTTGTTGTTGAACGTTTTAATCGTACCTTAAAAGAGAGACTATATAAAAAATTCACACAACTCGGTTCACAACAATGGTTATCTTTTATTCAGGATATTGTGGATAAGTATAATGACACGATTCACACGTCAACGAATATGAAGCCATCAGAAACATTTACAAAATTAAAATATGAAAAAGAGATTAATGTCAGAAAACCTAAGTTCAAAGTTGGTGATATCGTAAGAATATATAGGTGGAAATCTCATTTTGAAAAGGGTTTTACTGAACGATGGACGAAAGAACTTTTTAAAATTGTTGATGTAATAGATACAGTTCCTTGGACTTATAAAATATATGATTTGGAAGGGGAAGAGATTTTAGGTTCATTTTATTCACAGGAATTACAAAAGACAAAACTAAGCAGATAATACACCTTTGTGGACACTAGAGGGACAAGTCCGAGGTGTATAACAGTATATAATGTGTGTCAAGGGGGACGTTCTTAGATCTGTGAACCCCAAACACAGAATCCTCAACTGAATAGTCAAGGCTTAACTTTTGTTTGTGTGTGTGTGTGTGCAATGGGAGCAATAGGTTGGCGCTTCACTCCCTCCTACTATACACCGTTGTGGACACTCGAGGGCCAAGTCCGAGGTGTATAACAGTATATAATGTGTGTCAAGGGGGACGTTCTTAGATCTGTGAACCCCAAACACAGAATCCTCAACTGAATAGTCAAGGCTTAACTTTGTTTGTTGGTGTGTATGTGTGTGTGTCCCAACCCTCACATTCAAAATCTCAACCCCAACCCTCACATTCAAAATCTCAACCCCAACTCAATCCTCACCCAACACAGTCTTTTTCAAAATGAGATTTCCACCTATATATATATATATATTTTACGTTTTTTTTTTTTCTCTTCTTCCAATTCTGTCTTTTAAGGCTTTCAGGTTTGATGACGTAAAAAGGGGGAGTAAGCCTGCACTTTCTTCCCAGAACTTTCTTGATCTTGCTCCCATCAAGCACCATCCGACAAAGAACTACATCGATAGGTTTAGATCCCAAAGAGTGATAGCAACTCCAAAAGTCTCCAAAATATAAATAAATAAAATAATAATAATAATAAATAAATAAATAAATAAATAAATAAAAGCCCCCAAAAAAGTTTCAAGTGTCCAACATAAACCCAACTTTCCAAGTCTTCAAGGTATAACCACATTCCCGTTGAGTTTCCAAGATATGTATCACATTGTGAGTTATCAATCCAGAACCCACATTTCAAGTATTCAAAGTAAAACCAACTTACAAAGTCTCTTAAGGATAACTCATTTACTGATTTTTTCAAAATTTGTGAGTCTCCAAGGTAGGACCCATATTTAGAACCATCTTGGCAGAACCCTTTTCCTGAGTCTCCAAGGTAGTTATTTAAACCATCAAGGCAGAACTCATTTACTGATTTTTTCAAAATTTGTGAGTCTCCAAGGTAGGCCCCATATTTAGAACCATCTTGGCAGAACCCTTTTCCTGAGTCTCCAAGGTAGTTATTTAAACCATCAAGGCAGAACTCATTTACTGATTTTTTCAAAATTTGTGAGTCTCCAAGGTAGGCCCCATATTTAGAACCATCTTGGCAGAACCCTTTTCCTGAGTCTCCAAGGTAGTTATTTAAACCATCAAGGCAGAACTCATTTACTGATTTTTTCAAAATTTGTGAGTCTCCAAGGTAAAACTTGTATTCTGGCTCATCAAGGTATAACTTGTTCAGTGGGTATTGTCTTGATAACTCACAATGGGTACTATTGCTGTAAAACTCTTTTTCAGGATTTTGCTGGTCTCCAAGGTATAACTCTTTGGTTGGGTCATCAAGGACGAACTCGTTCTGTGGGTCTTGGTCGCTCATAAGGTCTTCAACCAAGCCAACAATTTCGCTCCAAGTTGTAGCAAAAGCAGTATTTTCATTTCGTATTTCAGACACAATTTCCTGTGAGAGAAAATAATAATGTATTAATTAAGTTATTTAATTATTAAATGAGTATGCTTCAATCAAAGTTTGAAAATAGGAAAATAAAAAATCTTACCTCAATAGATAAGAGGTTTGAATCCAGTTCATCAACTTGAAGGTTTAGTTCCATAGAAGACAGAGAGTTCCAATGAACACCAAAGTCATCCCACTCAAGGTCTTCAACCAAGCCAACAATTTCCCCCCAAGTTGTAGCAAAAGCAGTATTTTCATTTCGTATTTCAGACACAATTTCCTGTGAGAGAAAATAATAATGTATTAATTAAGTTATTTAATTATTAAATGAGTATGCTTCAATCAAAGTTTGAAAATAGGAAAATAAAAAATCTTACCTCAATAGATAAGAGGTTTGAATCCAGTTCATCAACTTGAAGGTTTAGTTCCATAGAAGACAGACAGTTCGAGACAAGCACACAGAACACCATTGCCAGCAAGAACAAATGTTTAAAATGGAGCCTGGGTTTGAAGCTTTTATAGAGAAAGACTGGTGGGTGTGGTTTCCTTTGGAAATTCCCTGGGCAAGCCTAGGCAAGCCTTCATTGGGAAATTTTTCAAAACCATAACATCCTGTAATTTTCTAGTGATTTCTTTGTGAGTCAGAGATGAACTGGAAATGATGTAAGAGTGGGCGGGGCTTAGCAAAAGTAGGCGGAGCTTAGGAAAAGTGGGCGTGGCTTAGAAAAAATACCTTATGAAAAGTGGGCGGAGCTTAGCAAAAGTGGGTGGGGCTTAGGAAAAGTGGGCGTGGCTTAGAAAAAATACCTTATGAAAAGTGGGCGGAGCTTAACAAAAGTGGGCGGGGCTTAGGAAAAGTGGGCGTGGCTTAGAAAAAAATACCTTATGAAAAGTGGGCGGAGCTTAGGAAAAGTGGGCGTGGCTTAGAAAAAATACCTTATGAAAAGTGGGCGGAGCTTAGCAAAAGTGGGCGGAGCTTAGTAAAAGTGGGCGTGGCTTAGAAAAAATACCTTATGAAAAGTGGGCGGAGCTTAGCAAAAGTGGGCGGGCTTAAAGAAAAGTGGGCGGGGCTTAACAAAAAATAACCTGTGGCTCAGGAGGTGGTCAAACAAGAGCATTAAGAGAAGTTTATCATTTCGTAATGGCACAAAAGGGGTATCTTAAAAAATATAAAGATTCAAATGTTTTGTTTATCAATATTTTAGATGGGGATTATTGTGCAAAGAAAATTAAACTATTGAAGGAATTTGAGAATGAACAAATCTTTATAGGTTCAATGAGTGAGCTGTTCAACCCCCAGGTGTTCAATTCAATGAGGTTCAACCTCCAAGTTAAAAGGGGAGACAAATAAATATACCTTGGGATAAAAAGGGGGGTTTATTTTTAGGGAAAAAAATATAAATCGCTGAAAATCCCCCATTCATTTACATGGGGAAAAGTGAGCCAGAATCAGTATTCTTACCCTACTCACTGTGACCAATTACAAATAAAACTGGTGATAAATCTGGAGTAGTTTACCATTCATCATACAAACACTGTGACCAATTACACATAAAACTGGTGATAAATCTGGAGTAGTTTACCATTCATCATAAAAACACTGTGACCAATTACACATAAAACTGGTGATAAATCTGGAGTAGTTTACCATTCATCATACAAACACTGTGACCAATTACACATAAAACTGGTGATAAATCTGGAGTAGTTTACCATTCATCATAAAAGCACTGTGACCAATTACACATAAAACTGGTGATAAATCTGGAGTAGTTTACAATTCATCATACAAACACTGTGACCAATTCCACATAAAACTGGTGATAAATCTGGAGTAGTTTACAATTCATCATACAAACACTGTGACCAATTACACATAAAACTGGTGATAAATCTGGAGTAGTTTACCATTCATCATACAAACACTGTGACCAATTCCACATAAAACTGGTGATAAATCTGGAGTAGTTTACCATTCATCATAAAAACACTGTGACCAATTACACATAAATCTGGTGATAAATCTGGAGTAGTTTACCATTCATCATACAAACACTGTGACCAATTCTACAAAAAATCTGGTTATAAATCTGGAGTAGTTTACCATTCATCATACAAACACTGTGACCCATTCTACATAAAACTGGTGATAAATCTGGAGTAGTTTACCATTCATCAAACAAACACTGTGACCAATTCTACATAAATCTGGTGATAAATCTGGAGTAGTTTACCATTCATCAAACAAACACTGTGACCAATTCTACATAAAACTGGTGATAAATCTGGAGTAGTTTACCATTCATCATAAAAACACTGTGACCAATTCTACATAAATCTGGTGATAAATATGGAGTAGTTTACAATTCATCATACAAACACTGTGACCAATTCTACATAAAACTGGTGATAAATCTGGAGTAGTTTACCATTCATCATAAAAACACTGTGACCAATTCTACATAAAACTGGTGATAAATCTGGAGTAGTTTACCATTCATCATAAAAACACTGTGACCAATTCTACATAAATCTGGTGATAAATATGGAGTAGTTTACAATTCATCATACAAACACTGTGACCAATTCTACATAAAACTGGTGATAAATCTGGAGTAGTTTACCATTCATCATAAAAACACTGTGACCAATTCTTCATTGGTGAAACTGGAAGGAATTGGAAAGGACGACGAGATGAACATGATAGAGCAATTAGGCTTGGAAAGGTGACCCAGTCAGCCATAGCACGTCATTGCCTGCAATCGGGACACAAACTTGACTTTGATGGGAGCCGTATCCAAGACAAGACGTCGAACAAACGACACAGGTTGATTTTGGAAGCGCGGCACGTGAAGAGCCGGGAGGGTGGTCTAACTGTGGAGACGGTGGACGTTCCACACAAAACACACCTCTGACGATAATGGCAAAATTGGATGGTGCAAACAGCTGGATAAAGGTGAGCAACCAACACCTAATCCCAAACAACGCATCCACATGTGCACAACACCCAACAAGAACCTCAACACTCATACAACCAACACCTCATCATGCCCAACCCAAACACGAAACCAGCAGTGTTCGTGCCCCGGATACACAAAAACAACAACAAGCACACACACACACGTGCACACACAACACCAGATCACGTGTAGGTAAAAATAAAAAATCGAGCAGATCACACCTTCCATCCAC
This sequence comes from Eptatretus burgeri, assembly GCF_056783735.1. Lineage (NCBI taxonomy): Eukaryota > Metazoa > Chordata > Myxini > Myxiniformes > Myxinidae > Eptatretus > Eptatretus burgeri. Next base: position 74,085,814 of record NC_140974.1, on the reverse strand, counting down.
CATCAGGACCATACTCTGTGCAGAGCATTGGTGCTGCCTCAGCAGTCTCCTTGGCTATTGGGCACAATCCTGGACGGGTCACCACTCCGACACAGGATACCAGCAAGCTGGCACTCATTTTGCCGACCTCAGAAGGTTGACAGGCAGAATCAACCCCACCTGCTATTAATTTAACAGCTGAGTGGGATTTCAACTCAGGATCCTGAGATCCCAAACCCATCACCCGAACCATTAAGCTAACACAAGACATAAATAAAACCACGCACATGGTTTTTAATAACACTATATCCATGCTTGTGGGAGATAGCGTTATCCACCACATTTCTTGGTGTTGTAATTGATGAAAAGTTGTCGTGGGGACAATGCATGTGATTCACTTGTGCAAAAATATTTCTCGTCGTGCTGGCGTCATTAATTAGTTTTTTTTTTTAATTCCAAAAATAAATACTGATTTCATTTCGACTCCACTGTGATCTTGTCAACACTGAATTATTGTTTACTAGCTTGGGAAAATTCTTTAAAGCTGCAGATACACAAGATTTTAATGATTCAAAATCGAGTTATGAGACTTATTTGTAACAAAGGCTATCGGTCTCATACAAAGGATTTATTTGTTTAAAAGAGAATTTTTAAAGAAAAACGAAGTGTACTTCTATCAGTTGGGAAGTATCCTCATGTTTCAGCTGGATAGACAAGAATTACCAACTAACTTAGTACAATTATTTACCAAAAATTATCAAGTTCATGGTAACACTACAACACAAACCAGGATGCTTCACCTCGCTCAAGGTAGAACAAATTCTGTCAGGAAAACGTTCGTTTTTGTGGGATTCAAATGTTGGAATTCATGAGACTTGAACCTGAAATCAACTGGATTTTATTTATTTAAACCGAAATTGAAATTAGTACTATTGAATAAATATCGAGCTGACATATAGATTATCTCATTCTGTTGACCAGTATTCCAAGTAAGACAAGAGGGGGAGCACTCGGGAGAGTGCAAAACCTCCGCCGCCAATACTGCTGGGTCACTCAAGTGAACCTTATATCTTATTCATTAAATATGATGTCAACAGTGCTGACAGTTATAGTTCTTTTCTCCAACATTTTTTTTTGGTGGGGGGGGTTGGAAATCACTTAAAACATGTAGAAATGCAAAAAAAAAACATTTTTTTCTCTAACAATTTTTTGGGGGAGGGGGTTGGAAATCACTTAAAACATGTAGAAATGCAAAAAAAAAAATTTTCTTTTTTTGGGGGGGGTGGGTTGGAAATCACTTAAAACATGTAGAAATGCAAAAAAAAAAATTTCTCAATTTTTTTGGCGGGGGGGGGGTAACAATTTTTTGGGGGGTTGGAAATCACTTAAAACATGTAGAAATGCAAAAAAAAAATTCTATTTTTTGGGGGGGGTAACAATTTTTTTCGGGGGGGTTGGAAATCACTTAAAACATGCAGAAATGCAAAAAAAAAAAACTAATTTTTTTTTTGGGGGGGGGACCAAGTCCAAAATTTAATGGCATGATCCTT
>NC_140974.1:73931785-74074285 GCF_056783735.1 Eptatretus burgeri | reverse complement strand
TTGAGGGGGGAAGAGAGTAAGAGAAGCAAGTGGGGCAGGTGTAAGGGTGGCAGTGCTAGACATTGATGCTTGTCTGACTGTCTGGGACAGGCACTTTTGTCTGTTAACCTGGATGTCCTTTGCTGCATACAGCTACAATGATTAGCACTGATTGGGAGGATAAGCCTGGATTTGGCTTGATGGTTAAGGTGGCTGGCTGAAGGTCTTCGCGTCTTGAATACAAGCCACTGTGTCGTTGAATTAACACCAGGTGGGGTTGAATCAGCCTGTCATCCTTCTGAGGTTGGCAAAATGAGTAGCAATGTACTGGTAACAGAAGGCACCGCATCAGCGGTACAGCCACGCCCCCAGAAAATGATGCAACGAGCAACCACAGGCTGCACACGATCGTGACTAAGAGGATCTTTTTATACCCAACCACTCCAAGTCGGGTCGCCGAGCAAATTTTGTGGGGTCGCGGGCGTCCGCTTGCAGCAAAAAAAAATTGTCTATTTTCGATCGGTGTTCGCTTTTACGGGATGTAATATAAATGGTTCGTTCAAAGTATGTGAACCGGCGCAACATGACGCTTGGAATGGGATCTCTCCGATGTGCGGGCTCGCTAAAGGGCGGTTCATTTTGGTGTGAAATTAGTGGTTTTATCCGCGGCCTCTCAGACTCAGACTCTGACTCTATCATTAACGTCTATTCATGTCTCCACGTACGACTCAAAACTTTATTTGTGATGGCAGCACCGGCCACCAGCAAATCTCGAGAACGTTCTTACCAGGATAAATTTATGGACCTTGGATTTTACTACGTGGTGCATAAAAGTGGGACACAGAGGCCTCAGTGTGTGATTTGTTTCGAAGTGCTTTCTACGGAGTCGATGAAACAAAATAAGTTGCAGAGGCATTTGACTACAAAACATGCACCTTATCAGGATAAGGAGAGAGCGTTCTTTGAGAGGAAACTTCTTGCACTCAAGAATATGCATCTTGACAGAGAGGGTACATGCCATCAAACCAATTCTCGGGCATTAGAGGCCTCGTATCGAGTGTCGCTCCATGTTGCCAAGACTAAAAAGCCTCACTCTATTGCGGAAGAACTCGTGCTGTCATGTGCAAAGGACATGGTATCTCTGATGGTTGGGGAGGAAGCGGCAAAGAAACTGGCAGTTACACCCCTCTCTGACAACACCATCCAACGCAGAATTGAAGATATGAGTCTGGACGTAACGGCTCAGGTCGTACAGAAGATCAAGGAATTGCCGTGGCACGCCATACAGTTGGACGAGTCCACTGATATCACATCGTACGCGCAACTCATCGTCTGGGTCCGCTTCATCAAGGCTGATAACTTTGTCGATGAGCCTCTGCTCATCAAACCATTGAAGGCCACCACCAAAGGCGAGGACATTTTTGGGAAAGTAGAGCAGTTTTATCGTGACCATGATCTGGACTTCGGAAAGTTGCTCGGTTCTACAACAGACGGCGCGCCAGCAATGTTAGGAGTGCGTTCTGGATTCAAGGCTAAATTGCTTGAGGTGGCCCCTCAGACCTCCATGGTAGACTGCATGATTCACTGAGAAGCGCTCGCCTCTCGTACTTTGCCAGAAACCTTGCAGAGCGTGCTCTCAGAAGTCGTAAAAATGGTGAATCACATCAAATCGAGCGCCCTCAACACTAGGTTATTCAGGCTATTCTGCCAGGAGATGGACGCCAACCATAAGAACTTACTATTCCACACTCAAGTGAGATGGTTATCTCGAGGAAACCTTCTGCGCATTTACGAGCTCAAAGATGAACTGAAGGAGTTCCTACGCACACAAGGGAAAACGGCATGGGTAGCGTTGCTTGAGTCAGACTCTTGGCTGTTAGAACTGTGCTATCTCGTTGACATCTTTGAACGTCTCTATGTCCTCAACCGCTCCCTCCAAGGCAAAGACGCCAACCTCATGATTTTTCACGACAAAATGAGCAGATTTCTGACGACTCTAAAATTACTGGCAGACAAAGCAGCTGTTAAGCGCTTCAGCCTTTTCCCCCGTCTGGTGGAGCATCTAACGACCTGCCAGTACGATGATACTGAGCTCGACAGTCTTTCTGGGGAGATAGCACGTCTCCTTCGGTCGCTCATTGAACAGTTCGAGCACTATTTCCCTGAGCTGGATGTGCAGTCCTTTTCTGTGGTTCGTGACCCTTTCACAGCTCCACTGGACTCGATTGCTGATGAAGATGATACAGCACAGGAAGAGCTTGTACAGCTCCAGCAGGATTCAGAAGCGCAGGTTCTTGCACGGACAAATTCGTTGTCGACATTCTGGGACAAAATGCTGCCGTCGTGCCCGACCCTGTCACGGCGCACCATTAAGGTTCTCATGCCATATCCTTCATCATACTTTTGTGAGCAGTCGTTCTCCACCATGGTGGTGATGAAAACAAAGTGCAGAAATCACCTAGAAATGGAGCATGATATGATCCTGGCATTGTCATCTACTTCTCCACGAATAGAGAAGTTGGATTCTGAAAAAACAGGCTCATCCTTCTTACTGATATATCTAAATGTCATTCGGACTAAACTTCTGAAACATTCAACTGTACTATTTGGATACTGTCGGCTATTCTCCGTTTACTCGTCTATGAAAACATGACGATGGTGAATAAAGTAAACAGTAAATGTTCTTGTGTCATATGAAATCTTATCTTGTATATTATGAATTGGGTTTTGAATCTTTTGGGTCGCGCGATGTCAAGAGGTTCTGAAATTGGGTCGCCACGAAAAAAGTTTGAAAACCACTGATCTATACTGTCAGATCCCGACATTGGCGGGGGATATGTTCCTGAAATATGCCACGAATATAGGGGCATTGTTTCAATGGGAAAAACGGGGAGAGGTTCCTGGTGGTTTGTGATTCAAAAGGGAAAAAATTTTAAATCCCGTGGAAAAACTACGAATGTGTGAAGCACACGGCTGCGAATGTAGAAGCAGGTCACAATTTACGAACCGCGAATCGTGGAACCGTGAATGTCTGGGTTCGCACCCTTGCACATTTTTCAAATAATTCACAATTTTCTCGAAATAAAATTTAAATTGACAAAAGTATTTTGTCTCCACAATTCTTCATTCCACTGTTCATATTACAGAAGCTTTGTTTTTGATTCAGAACTTGATATATCCTTTTAAATCAGAAAATAAAAAGACATGGCATTGACAAAATTATTGACACCTGAGATTGAGTATTTGGCATCACAGCCTTTGGACAAAATAACGGCAGTCAAGCACTTCCTATAGCCATGGATGAGCTTTCTACTCCTCTCGACTGGCAGCTTGACCCACTGTTTTGTGCAAACTGCTCCAGTTCTCCCAGATTTGAAGGGTGCCTTCTCCCAACTGCCGTTTTCAGATCTCCCCACAGGTGCTCAATGGGAATTAGATCTGGACTCGTTGCTGGCTACTTCTGAATAGTCCAGCGTTGTGTGTTGAACCATTCCTGGGTGCTTTTTGAAGTGTGTTTGGAGTCATTGTCCTGCTGCAAGACCCATGACCTTTGACGGAGACCCACCTTTCTGACCCTGGGTTGAACATTGCGCTCCAAAATGCCTCCTTGGTAATCTCCTGATTTCATGATGCCATGCACATATTCAAGATACCCAGTGTCAGAAGCAGCACAGTAACCCCAAAACATCACTGAACCTCCTCCATATTTGACTGAAGGGAAAGTGTTCTTTTCTTTGAAGGCTTCATTTTGTTTTCTGTAAACAAAGATGATGTGCTTTACCAAAAAGCTCTAATTTGGTCTCATCTGTCCACAGGACATTCTCGCTGAAGGATTTTGGCTTGTTCAGGTGTGTTTTGGCAAACTCCAGGTGGCCTTTCTTACGTCTCTCTCAGCAGTGGGGTCCCCCTGGGTTTCCTACCATAGAACCCCCTTTCATTGAGCTGGCAACAGATGGTGCAAGTTGAAACCGTCGTACTTCGTGTCTGAAAGTCAGCTTGAATGTTTGGTAGTTGATTGAGGTGCTTTCTCCACCATTGCAAGAATCCTTCGCTGCAATCTTCGATCAAGTTTTCTCTTGCGACCACGTCCAGGGAGGTTGGCTACAGTACCATGGGCCTTAAACTTCCTGATAACATTGTGTACGGTGGATATAGGAACATCAAGATCTCTGGGGATGCACATGTAGCCTTGAGATTCTCCATGCTTGGCTGCAACCTTGTGTCTGACCTCCTCAGACAATTATCTGTTTTTTTTTTTCTTTTCTCCTTTCTTATCTTATTTCTATACACACAGACACAAAACATCAGAATGCTCATTTTCTCAATTCAAACCGGTTGAATGGGTGATTTTTATATTGCAGGCACCTGCAACTCACGACAGGTGAGTTCATTTCTAAAGTAAAGGCGAATCACCTGCTTGAAATCTAATTTTTTTCTAACAACTTCCAAAAGGTGCCAATAATATTGTTCCCGGGACATTTTAGGATTTGTGTGTGGAATAAGCTAAGATTTAGCAATTTTTTTCAGCTTGTTTTTGTTTAGTTCCACTGCAAACCAAAAATATATATTTGTGGATACCAAAATATTTATTTATTTATTTATTTTGGCCATGACAGTATGAATGTTCCTTATCCAACTACTACTAGGTCACTGGGCAAATGTCAAGAAAGCTTTGTGAGATGATCAGATGTTCTGTATCCACCCTAAAGGTGGGTAACTTACCAGTCTATACTAATAAAAGGCTGTGTGTGTCAGTGTGTCTCCTCCATAACTCCAAAACCATAAAACCTATCAGCCTGAAACTTTGCATACATACTAAGAAAACTCCAAGGAAGTGAAAGAGTGAAATTTGAGTGTTTGGGTGAATTGAAACACCCCATTTGAACATAATTAATGGCCTAATTTAATGATATCCTTTATCAGGTGATCCTCGGCTACCTCGCTGTCTGGGGACTTAAGCCGTTTCCTGGGTAACCTCGCTGGAGTCTTAAGCCGCCATGTTTTGGCCCGCTCAACCTTACCGTGACTTGGAAAAGGCCGCAACGATTTCTCAACTATAAAGTTGTTGTTTTCACTTTCCTCACTCGTATTATCAAATGCCTGTTCATCATAGCGACGAATCGCTGGGTACATTGCAATGCTTATAAACACCCGGAGACGTCGGCATTCGTGGCTTGACATTTCAGGTGTCTCTGGAAGGTGTATGTTTAACGTGGTGCTAATCGCGTGCCAAACGAGCCGTTTCTTCTCAACCGTTTCATTGGAGTGCTTGCTCGAGTGCTTAAGCCAGTTGGCGAGCGCTATCCAAGCTGCTTGGTTGTTTGTTTCAGTAAAAGTACCTGTGCTGTCAATGGACCGTCAATGAGACATACGTACAGTCGTACATTGTTTCTGCCTGTGTTGGACCCTGCAGTGCTGTGCGGTTGGTGCCTCGGGAGGTGTCTCATCCGCTGAAAATGTGCAATTATATTTTTTACAGGATATTGTTTTGTTTTACCTTTCTGTTCGATCTTTTAATATAATCCACCCCTCACTTCGACATCGATACATTAATAAAAACAATAAGGTCCATCCTACCAGGTGTTTGCCATGATCTAGCTATGAAGGCTTGGAGCATCGATCGACATTTTGTGTCCTGTTCCTTGATATATTTTAAAATTTGATTTCACCAATTTCCCATTTGAATTCCTCTTTCAAAGAACTCTGTTTGAAGGTAAATCTTTGTGTTTGTCCTTTTTATGTATTTCATGTGTGTGTACGTATATAACGTGTGTGTGTGTGTGTGTGTGTGTGTGTGTGTGTGTGTGTGTGTGTGTGTGTGTGTGTGTGTGTGTGTGTGTGTGTGTGTGTGTGTGTGTGTGTGTGTGTGTGTGTGTGTGTGTGTGTGTGTGTGTGTGTGTGTGTGTGTGTGTGTGTGTGTGTGTACATATGGGGTTTCAGAATGTGGAATGGAGTCCTCCCAGGGTGGGTCCAAAGTATCCACCTTCATTTCAGTTAGGGGTCATGATTCATGGACCAAGTTGTGAAGTTTTCTGTTTTCAAAGTTTTGTGCCGAGGGCTCTCTTCAGGATCGTTACTGAGCCCCGGACACCTTCCAACTGTAGTTCGTTTGTAGTGATATTCCCAGGGATGGGTTTTAATATCTCTGTGAGGTTGTTCATCATCATTCCCATGAAGTTCTTCATCATCACCGGTACAACTTTGACATTCTTCATCTTCCAGGATCTTTTCACTTCATGCTTGAGGTCTTGGTATTTGGTCATTGTCTTGATTTCTGCATCGTTAGTCCAACATCACTGTAATTAACATATCAATTAGCAATGACTTCTTCTCTTTTTATTTTTATTTTTGTACCTAGGTATGATATCTGGTTGCAACCCTTTGTTTTCGATGTTCACCCCCCGATGCTTTTGGTTCATTTTCCCACAAATTTTCTGGAACTTGAATATCAAAGTTTTTGTGGATGTGCCAGGGGATTCCTTTACAAACTCTGTTGTGTCGTTGTGTGTACAGCTGTTCTGACATGTTTTTGTATTTTTTATTTTTTATTTTTTTCGTGTTCGGTAATTAAGCGTCACATAACATTCTCTTTGCTAACCCCACCTCCACTTGTATTTTATATTTATTTATTTTCCTCCAACCCCCCCCCCCCACCACCCTTCTCTCACTCTGTCCTCTCCTCACTCCCCCATCCTAATAAATTGCATCTCTCTCTCTCTCTCTCTCTCTCTCTCTCTCTCTCTCTCTCTCTCTCTCTCTCTCTCTCTCTCTCTCTCTCTCTCCTCTCTCTCCTCTCTCTCTCTCTCTCTCTCTCACCTCTCTCTCACCTCTCTCTCACCTCTCTCTCACCTCTCTCTCACCTCTCTCTCACCTCTCTCTCACCTCTCTCTCACCTCTCTCTCACCTCTCTCTCACCTCTCTCTCATCTCTCTCTCCCACCTCTCTCATCTCTCTCTCCCACCTCTCTCATCTCTCTCTCCCACCTCTCTCATCTCTCTCTCCCACCTGTCTCTCATCTCTCTCTCCCACCTGTCTCTCATCTCTCTCTCCCACCTGTCTCTCATCTCTCTCTCCCACCTGTCTCTCATCTCTCTCTCCCACCTGTCTCTCATCTCTCTCTCCCACCTGTCTCTCATCTCTCTCTCCCACCTGTCTCTCATCTCTCTCTCCCACCTGTCTCTCATCTCTCTCTCCCACCTGTCTCTCATCTCTCTCTCCCACCTGTCTCTCATCTCTCTCTCCCACCTGTCTCTCATCTCTCTCTCCCACCTGTCTCTCATCTCTCTCTCCCACCTGTCTCTCATCTCTCTCTCCCACCTGTCTCTCATGCATCCTTCCTCAGTGAATTGCAACGTTTGGTGAGGTTTTATCCTCCCCACCTCTCCCCTTGCTTACCATTCTTCGTCCGACCCATTAATCTCCCTCCCCTCCCCCTCTCACCCTACACCTGCCTCCTCTCTTTCTCCCACCCCTCCCCCCTCCCTATTGTCCCCGTCAGTGAAGCTACAGGTTGTATTTGCTAGTTTAAAGTAAAACAAACCATCCAATTATAAAAGACCAAGTTTTAACGTTTTGTGACATTTTCATAAATCTACAAACCACACACAGTTCTGCAATGGATGATCAGTAAGTTTGTGACTTGACATGATCATCATCAAGATCTGCTGGATCAAAGACTCAGCATGTTGACACCATGTTTCTCTGTCGCTTGCTTTGTTGTTCCAATTGACTCTTTTCTCCGTTGTTGTTCCCCCCCCCCCACCATATATTTAATTATGTCGGCATCAGTACTGGGTTTATTTTTGTTTTGCCTGAAAGTGTCCTCTTGTACCTCTTCCATGAGCCGAGACCATGTATTAAATTAAATAATAAAATGTGTCCAAATTTGGTTTGAAGAAATTCCTTGGCTTAAGCCAAACTGGCCACCTCCAAGCTCTGTTGCTCCAACGAAGGGCGAGGGCCGAAACATCAGCTTCTCTCCTCTCCACGGCGGATCATTCACCATTTCAGTATTTTATTTCCTATTTATCTTGATGACTTCCGCCCACGGAGCTTGCTAATTTTGTGCTGAGATTAGTGATTAAATTATTTCTGGGTAAAGGAAAGCAAGGGTTCCATTCATTGGGTGAGGGTGGGCATGGAGGTAGGTGGGACAGGTTTATGGTGGGCGTGGAGGTGGGGGGTAGGGGAACTGAGCGAGGGTTGGCACGGAGGCCGGTGGGACGGTGGGTGCGAGTGACGAATGTGGAGGCAGTGTGAGCTATGATGAGTGTGAGTTGCGAGTGACAATGATGGCTGATGAGAGTCCATCTGTTTCCGCAACAGTTTCCTATCACAGCTCTCCGAGAAATCAAGATTCTTCAATTACTGAAGCATGAAAACGTGGTTAACCTCATTGAGATTTGCCGAACAAAACGTGAGTCAGAATTGTAATATTTTACCTTTTTGTTAAATGAAGATGCACCTGCTTTCATCATCATCTTCACTGTTCAAACAAATTGTGAAATGCTTTTTGCATCTTTGTTCATTTTGATAACAACTTCATAAATACATTTGAGCCTCAATTGTTTTTAATGTCAAAAACACTAAATACTTATACAGTTCCCTGGCACAATGGAAATAATACCCCCCCCCCATTGTAAACAAATTTTTATCTTCAAAATCAATGAAGCAAACCCAATCAAACAAATTTGTATGTATTAGTAGTTTGTGGCATGTGCAGCAAGTTTTGTCACCCAAAATGTCACGGCAGCCATGGAGGTGGATGGGACAGTCATGATCAACATGACCGTCGTCATGTTGTGAGCTTCCAAACTGTTCAACAAGGATCCAACCAACTTTATCACTCATCCGTTAACCGGTGATGAAATGTGGCTTCAGCATGAAACCTGAAACTACAGTACCTTCAGAAAGTATTCATACCCCTCAATGTTTTTCACATTTTGTTGCGCTACATCCTGAATTTTAAAATAGATTAAATCTAAAAAAAAAAAAAAATTCATCACCGATTAATACATCATATCCCATAATAACAGAGTGAAAACTCATTTTTAGAATTTTTTACAAATTAATTAACAATGTAAAGCTGAAATGTCTTCCGTGAAGAAGTGTTCACCCCCTTCACTATGACACTCCAAATTGAACTCAGGTCAGGTATATCCAATTTCCTTTTATCCTTGAGATGTCTTTACAACTTGATTGGAGTCCACCTGTGGCCAATTCAATGGATTGGACATGAATGAGAAAGAAACACCTTTCTATACAAGGTCCCACAGTTGACAGTACATGTCAGAGCAGAAACTCGACCACGATGTCCAAGGAACTGTCCGTAGAACTCTGAGATAGAATTGTGATGAGGCATAGATCTGGGGAAGGGGATGAACACTTATTGATGCAAGACATTTCAGCTTTTCATTTTTTAATTAATTTGTAAAAAGATTCTTAAAATATGTTTTGACTTCGTTACCCGGCTGGGTGAGTTTTTCCGGGCGGTTGTTTCAGGACGTGTTGGACATTGTAAAGCTATGGAGTTATTGGCCTCATGGTTATACCTTTTGCCTGCAGGCCGACGGCTGCACTGCCTGACCCGCATCCCCATATATACGCTTCATTGCAGCCTTTGGCCTCAAAACAGAATTCAAGGTCAACGTGCAGTAGCCTTAAAACCTTGCTCACATTCTGAAGTACCTACACCAAAAATTTCGGCCCTCTCGGTGCTACGGTTCAGCCGTGAAAGAATAACGTACAAACACTTGAAGATATGTATATAGATTTTTCACTTGCGTAGTGATACCATAATTTTCCAATTGTAAACCGCATCGTGTATTAACTGCACCCCTTAAGTATTCATGTTTTTGAAAGTAGCAGCTGTGAAACGGAGGAACATATCAAATTACATTTGGGTACATTTTAACCTCGTGTTTGCTTTGTGGTTAGGGTGGTGGCTTGGGTTCCTAGGGTCCTGAGTTCAAACACCATTGGCTGCTGAATTAACACCAGGGGTTGACTCGGCCTGTCATCCTTCCAAGGTTGGCAAAATGAGCACCAGTGGAGCAGCTAAAAAAGCTGCACAACAAGAGAAGGGTTATCAACGGATTTATTTAAAAAATCTGGTCTTGGTGTGGCACAGGCATGATGGGCCAAATGGCCGCCTCCTGTGCATAATTTCCTTGTAATCCTTGTACACTTGATCTGCTGGTCACTTTTAAGTGAAGATAAAAAAATTAGACAATCTACATTGTCGAAGACATGTTTTGTGGACGGATTCGGATGGTGTAATATTGTTACGTCTGAGGGGGGGGTTATGAATTCAAAGGGTAATTAGGATGTTTAATTAGGTATGCCATGCTGTTCGAGTGTACCAGGATCTCGATGTAATAAGTAGCAATTCAGTGGTGATAAGTTGTCTAGTAAATGTCCATTTCTTCAAGGGGGAAATGATAATTGTCATGTAATTAGATAGGGATACGGGATAGGGTAAGTGTGTCTGCGTAAACCCCTTTTAGTATTCCCTGGAGGCTTGCCGTGACGTCACAGGACAGTGCTGCGGATGGCTCCGCCCCGTGATCGCGATTGGCGGAGGGCGACGGCGGAGGGCCAATGGGGCGGCTCGATTGGAAGTGACGAGGACTCAAGGATAAAAAGGCTCTGTTCGGAGCGAAGAGGAAGAGGAAGAAGATCGGTACAGAAAAACCGTTCTGGTGGAGGCTGTTGTGCTGGGAGCGTGCTGTTTGTTGGGCTGATTCAATCCTGGATTTGATCGTGTCTCATGGCCTTGCTGTGCCTCGTGCCTCACCTTGGTTGGCTCTGGGGTTCTGCTGGCTCGGAGTACGGGGTCGAACGGCGGGCGGACCTGCCTCCCTCTCCTGCTCGCAACTTGGCGCCAGAACTGGTTCCCTGGCAGCTGTGAGCGGACTTGGGCCAGGACCAGGAGGTCGACAGCACCACGGTTTCTCCTGCCCCTGACGAGCGCAACGCCAGCTCGTCCGACGCCAATCCAGGGACTGTTGCGTCCACACCACGGGCCAGCCTGACCACCAGGACCAGCTACGTTGTGTGTGTGTGTGTGTGTGTGTGTGTGTGTGTGTGTGTGTGTGTGTGTGTGTGTGTGTGTGTGTGTGTGTGTGTGTGTGTGTGTGTGTGTGTGTGTGTGTGTGTGTGTGTGTGTGTGTGTGTGTGTGTGTGTGTGTGTGTACCTGGCGCTTTAGAGGGTTTGAGATTTGTACATCCATTGGAATTGTTTGTGTTTTCCCCACGCCCGAACCCACACCACCATCCCGTCGAATCGCCCCGGATCCCTCTTCTTGCCGAGTCTTATTATTTCTGGTTAGAGAAATAAACATCATTAACTCAGTGAAAAGCGACTCGTGCCACCTTCCTCGTCCCGTTTGCGGTAGAGCGATTAGAACCGCCATCTTTGGGTTATTGAAATAAACCGCCTCCATCGTTTCAGCTCATTCTACGTTAGCGGGACTGTTCAAGTCCCGTGGACGTCACAATATTAAAGAAATGATTCCATCGTAGCGTGGTGCTCGAAGAGAACTGGAACAAATGAACTGCACCATATGGTTTTGACGACGAAATTCGTGGGAACTCCCCCACGGTTTATGATTGGAAAATTATGGTAATTGGGGTTTATAAAATTTTGGTACTTGAGGTTAGGTGCGGTTATATGCCCACGTTGACAAAATGTATTGATTGGATTGTCATCTCATTGTGCATTTGTCGTGGTCAAAAGGACATTAAATTTGTAATACTAAGGGGAATTAAACAGGAACAGCCGCTCCCGATGGGAGCATAAAAGGTAGTGGGGCTTGGGGCAACTTGATGCCGGAGGTGGCTATCCCTGCTTCGTGTAACGTTCTCATACACACCCAGAGTACAACCACCAAGTTTAAACGCATTTCGTCCAGCAGTTTAAGAATGCATAAAAGACAGAGCACACATGTAAATTGTCCAAGAAGTTTTCGATTCTATAAGGTTTTAATACAGAGCTACTATTATAATCTAATACAGTACTGTGGACCGCTGGCACGTGTAATACACTCTCACCTGGAGCGGCGCTACACCGTACACATTTACATGGAAAACGTGTCCCCCTACCTCCCCGCCCCTTTCCTGAACCGCCAAGACGATGAATTATTATTAACGCCTAAAATCTCCCCAAATTTCAACTCTGTCAATCCAGCGGTTTTGGGGTGTCTGTGTACACACACACACACACACACACACACACACACACACACACACACACACACACACACACACACACACACACACACACACACACACACACACACACACACACACACACGATTATTCAACACTTGGAGGGAACACACTTTAAGTGCCATTTTTGTGAACAAGATAGCAGGAATTTCATTGTTACCTATTCCACCTCAGGTGGATGGAGGTTTTGTTTTCAACCCTGTCTGACTGTCCATCTGTTTTTGTTTGTCTGTGAGCAGGATATGTCAAAGTTACGGACGGATTCTGACAAAACGTGGCGGACAGGTTGGGTGTGTGACTTGGACGAATTGATTAGATTTTGGTGAAGATCTAAATCCAGATCCGAGAATTATTTAATTGGTTCTTCACCGTTGAGAGATTGGGCCAAAAATTAACCACTGTACTATGTAGCATGACATTTCCAAACGTTGTGGACGGATTATGACAACTTGGTGGATGAGTTGGTTCGGTAACGATAACAAGCCGATTCGATTTCGGTTCAGATCCAGACCTGGCCTATCGGTGAGATACAAAACGTGTACTGTTCACTGTTCGGCTTGGCGGATGTATGCGCTCTCGCGAGTGACGTTCTAGTTCCTGTTGGATTGTTCATTGGTTATATAGTGGGTGTTTAAAAAAAAAAAAAAATTGCGGTTACATTTGCTGTGAGACGAGACAAACCTGAAGTTTGAAAATTTTTTTTGTAATCTTGTAAATTTGTAAATTGTAAATTTATAACTTGTAAATAACTTGTAACCAAAACTTGTAAATTTGAAATTGTACCGACCACAGACCTGCGACGTCCAGGAATCGTCGATGTGATTTCAAAATGGCTTGAAAGCTTTAAAAACTCGATGATCTTCAAATGGAGTATTGACTTGCACTTTACTGGGTAAAGTAAACTAGAGTTCATGGAACACCTTACCTTGCGCAGTCTTTCGGGAAAGGACGTGGGAAGGGTCTTTGTAAGTCTTGCTTTGCGTTTCCGAGCGTGATCTATATTTCCTACGAGCCGCCATTCTGTCCGACTCTCGATATTCCCCAGCGCCCACTCTGAGAACGTGAGCGGCAAATTTGATTGGTCGAGATGGTGTAAAATTTTGTTGTGGAGGTTTTTGAAAGTGCCAACAAGATGATTTGTGTTTACAATATTAAATTGAAATAAATTAAATGTTTTCAAGGTCGCAGAAAAAAAAATTGCGGGGAGAAGTTTCCCGCCATTGATGCAGCGTCTTTTACACCACCTTATCTGACGCGTTGCATTTGTTCTTCGTGCCTGTTGTTTGAGTTGAGTTTTTAATTGTCAAAGAACAACAGATGTGATTATCAGATTTTTTTTAGGGAAAGAAACGTTTGATTTTTAAATGGATATATAATTGTATGTGTGTGAATGAGGACCAAAAGCCTGAAAGTGAGTGAGTGGACGTGAGAGATCTTTATTTAGACTTTCACACATTGAGGAGGAAAAGTTTTACAGATTTGACCGTTGTAAGGAGTTTGGACTTGAACGATCCTTCTGGAAACGTTTGTTGCGCGTGTATCCACAGCGACCCAGTATAACCGGTACAAGGGGAGCATATACTTGGTGTTTGACTTCTGTGAACACGACTTGGCCGGACTTTTGAGTAATGGCAACGTGAAGTTCACTCTATCTGAGATCAAGAAGTTGATGCAGCAACTCCTTAATGGCTTGTACTACATTCATCGCAACAAGGTCTGATCTGCGCCATAAAATGAATCTTTTGCTCACTTGATTCAACGTGACAGTGCTGAGATGATTGCACCTTGACTGATGTCATCGGCTTTGTTTTTTGTTTTTGTTAACATTCTAGTAGCTTGTTTATCCTTGTTGCCTGTGGGTCTGCATATTGGTTCCTGAACTTTATGCTCCCCACTATTCCCCAAGATCTTGCATCGAGACATGAAGGCAGCGAACATCCTTATTACGCGTGAAGGTGTGTTGAAGTTGGCAGACTTTGGACTGGCTCGTGCCTTCAGCATCGCCAAAAATGGCCAGAGCAATCGCTACACCAACCGGGTGGTCACCTTGTGGTACCGTCCTCCTGAGCTGCTCTTGGGTTTGTCTCATGGTTCTTGAACCTCACCCCCTTTATTCTTCACCCTTCCTACATGTCCTCAATGTTATTACCTGCACCACCAAAGGTGGAAGGAGGTTATGTTTTCACCTCTGTCTGTCTGTCTGTCTGTCCGTGTTTGTTTGTTTGTGTGCAGGATATCTCAAAAAGTTGACGGATTTGGATGAAATTTGGTGGGAAAGTTAGGTGTGTGACGAGGACAAATTGATTCGATTTTGATAAAGATCCGAATATTGATCCAATCATTTTTTTTTAAGTGATTCTTCACCATTCAGAGTTGGGGCCAAAACGATATGTAGCATGAAATTTCACAATTTCTTTTTTGTGCCCGACATGTTCTTCTGGATCAGGCATTGCGTGGCAGAGGTATGTGCTCCACCGAGTGCCCTTCTAGTTTAATTATTTGTCGAACGGGGAGCGAGTGGAGGAGTGAAATTTAAACTGCATGGAATCCTTATGTGATTGAGCAATGCATCCGATGATCAAAATGCTTCAGCGAGGTGCAAACGACATAATTTTTTTCGGTGCAATTATTGCTGGATAACTGGTAACCTAGAAAGCCGAGAATGGAGTGCTTTCCTTAGAATTGGTGAACATACAAACCTCTGTAAGGAAGTGTATAAGCACAATTTTGAGATTCATTTTTGGATATACATTTCTCATTGTGGTCTTCATCAGTAACCCATAATCTAAACTGGAAAGTCTAATTTATTAATTAATGTTCTCCATCCATCCATTGGAACCATACTCTGTGCAGAGCATTGGTGCTGCCTAAGCAGTCTCCTTGGCTATTGGACACAATCCTGGGCGGGTCACCACTCCGACACAGGATACCAGCAAGCTGGCACTCATTTTGCCGACCTCGGAAGGATGACAAGCAGAGTCAACCTCACCTGGTATTACTTTAACAGCCATGGGGGATTTGAACTCTGCATCCTAGGATCCCGAGCCCACCACCTGAAACATTAATCCAACACCAGGCATGTCTTCTCCATATTCTCATTATAAATGTTTGGTGAAAATTTGATGACAAAAACTCACTCAAATCGTAAAAAAAAAAGTTATGCCCTGGAGACAAATACCTCGCACACACAAACGTACAGACGAATACACGAGAGACGACACAGGACTGTTAGACGAGACAGACACAGCCCGAGGTTGAGAGAAGTGCATCACTTCCTGGTGTGCTCTTGGTACCAGCGATGCCACAACAATGGCACCGCCTTTCTCATCGCACAGCACGTCGTTTCCTAAGGAGGAATTGTCTCCTCCCCATGGATGCTAACCGATACTAGGGATTGTCCATACTCTTATCCTATTAAATTCTGAAAGTCGGATAAGGAAACGGCACAAGAATTGGGGTCCTCCCCCTCCTCCGTCTCCGGGCTATGAATCTTTAAAACACCGAAAACTAACACCCCGAGTCCAACCAGCAGTTTTCTATTCACTCTGTCCAGCAGTTCAGGAGTGCAGCAAAGTGAAATGAACACAAACAAAGAAACACCCATTTCTCTAATTATTTCTCGTTTGGGTTTAAGTGTGCAAGCCACTATGGAGAGCTTCATTCTTGGAAAGGTGGTCATGTTTTTTTTTTTTTTTTTTAAATAAACATTTGAAGCCTGCTCCCTTTACCCTTACAAATAGCACCAACTGCCCTTTCATGTTTGTTCTTTAGGAGATGGCATGTGGCGTTAATTTGCTTTTTCTACTGAAATGATCATCATCTTCCTGTATGCTCAGAAACCACAACAGCTCAAACTCTTCCCTCCTCCCCCTCGTAGCCTGTTTATGGCTTCATTACTGTGGTGCGATGTATCCGTTCCTTTTGCAGGAGAGCGAGACTATGGACCTCCCATTGATATGTGGGGTGCGGGCTGCATCATGGCAGAGATGTGGACTCGAAGTCCTATCATGCAGGGCAGTACAGAGCAACACCAGCTTACCCTCATCAGCCAGCTGTGCGGTTCGATTACACCTGAGGTGCTGCTGTGGTCCAAATTGCTGTTTCGAGGCACACCATTAGGGTGACGAGCTCGAGGATAGTTTAAAGGGTCAATTCATTTTTAAAACGTTTCTACGAGGAGTAATAACGGGTTTATCGCAGACGACATTGTGAAGAATTTTGTAATGCTGATCCCACAAAATGGTACTGCATTTTTCTTACCATCCAGGCATGGGCCGGTGTCGATCGCTATGACCTATATCACAAGTTGGAGCTACCCAAAGGACAGAAGCGGAAGGTCAAAGAACGTCTGAAAGCCTATGTCAAAGACCCTTATGCGTTGGATCTCATTGACAAGTTGCTATGTTTGGATCCAGCCCATCGTGTTGACAGTGACGATGCCTTGAACCACGATTTTTTCTGGACGGATCCTATGCCCTCGGACCTTAAGGACATGCTCTCAACCCACAACACGTCCATGTTCGAATACCTGGCACCGCCACGGCGGAGGGGTGGGGGCGGTGGCGGCGGCGGTCAGGCGGCCCAACCGCCGGCAAATGCCCGTAACCCTGCCGGGGCGATGCAGACTGAGTTTGATCGTGTGTTCTAAATGAAAATATAAAAAAAAACAACAACCAATGACCCATCTCGGAAATGTTCTCTTCAAACTCGGGCGATGAACTTCCTTGTGCGTATCGTGCAGATATCGGAACGATGAATCGAGTGTGGCGACCTTTCTCAATGTTTTCGCCCAAACTTTGTGCCTTGGTCGTGTTCAACATTATTATTTTATTTTATTTTTCAACTTTCACACCGTCCCGTTCTAACAATGACGATCGAAGTAAGAATAGTGGATTGCTGACATTTACGTTATCCTGAACAATTGGTAATCTGAGGTCAGTGTTGAATCCTCTCGTGTTACTTGATTAAATTGAGAGGAAGATACCGACATTGACCCGAAAACTTTTAACATTGGTCATCGAAATATTCCTCTTCTTACTCTTCCCAACTTCCTTTTCCTCTTCCCACCTTTCCTTGTCTTCTTGAATAATTGTTTTCCTTCCTTCCCATCTTTGATCGCTGGACCCCAACTTGCTGGTTGAATAACTCGCTACTTCTGTTAACCCGAAAAAGGTGTTTTGTTTGTGTTTTTGGGGATGAGGGGGGGTTATTGTTCCCTGTAACCCTGATCGCCAAACCAAGTTTGTTGTTTTTGGTTTTTATTGAAGATGGTTGTGATGATCCAATCAGGAAATCAACGTTTTTCTAAAATACAGCAGTTGATTTGAACATTTTCTTACCTTTTTTTTTCCATTCCAAGCGATCTTGATTTCAAACTTGAATTGTTTTGGTGCTAAAAATGAAGGTAAAACGGATCTCACATGCGATGACCTGCTGAGAAGTCTTCACATTAACTGAATGAACGTTCTACATATCAAGGCTGAAGATCTGCGTTCTTACCTTTTATTGTTTTTATTTACAAACCATTCCATGGGAAGGAAAAATAAAATTTTATTCCTGTGGTGCTGATTTTTATTGGAAAAGCTGTTTTAGCCTTCGTGAACTACAATCATGTTAAAAAGATAAAATATAATTTTTTTAATGTTTGGGGGGAGGGGGGGGGATGTGTGCAATTTAAACTCAAACTTGAAAATAAATAATTAAAACACAAAGCCCGTCCGCATCATTCGAGCTAAACTAATTGACGAAACCAACAGCTGAAAATAAAAAAGACAATACTATTAATTAGTCTTCCCCATATCTATCTATAATTCCAGCAATCTCTGTGTCTGTCTGTTTGACTGCGACCGCCTTTTCTCGACGACTGCCGGTCCGATCTCATTGAAACTTGCCAGGAATATTGCCGGGGACCCCCGGATGTGCCTGTTCGAGGTTTGATATCGATCGGACGAGCGGTTCCCAAGTTACGGCCATTTTATTGCTTTTTCAGTGTTGAAAGGGTGTATATATATGGCAGCTGAAGGTGTCGTTCCACCTTCTCACCTTATCGTGCCATTTTTTCCCAAATTATTAATAACCAGACGACCACCGGTCCGATTGGATTGAAACTTGCCAGGAATATTGCCGGGGCCCCGCGGATGTGCATTTTCAAGGTTTGATATCAATCGGACAAGCGGTTCCCAAGTTACGGCCATTTATCTGTCGACCAATGACAAGACACTGTGCTTTGACATCACGAATGATGTCACAATGAATGTTTGTCTAATTATTTTTATTTTTGGCATGATTGATGTCACAATTCTTTTTCTTCATTTGGTATGATGTCACAATCAACACTGGGGACCTGAGTATGTGCCTTATTATTTATTATTATTGTTGTGCTTGGTAGACATTTGTGAATACTGTTGCGGATTCGCACCCGCCGGCGTGCGGACGGCCACGTAACTCGAATCGCGGCACGTCGCCCAACGGACGGACAATCCAGTCGTGACCCTCTCGGACTAACGCCGGGAACTAGTCACGGGTGGACCTTTCGGTCTCACCACGATCGTGCCAATCGGCCCCCGCGTGGGATAGGGTTGCTCGCCAAATTCGACCTACCTAAGTACCCACACGGAGGGTAGACCGGGCGATCGCACCTCGCCGCAGGTCGACTTCGGACACGGGCCACTTTAAGCGACCCGTTCCGTACTATCGGGATAACCGAGCGGTGTTATTCGTCGGCCTCGACGGTTCGATTAATTATCAGGCGTTTTAGCCCACGACCAACCCTTTACGTGAAGCAAGATGGAGATTCAATGAAAGAAAAGACGAAGCGAAGCGGGAAAACAGTTCAACAATAAGCACATTTATTTCGCGATGAACGGAAAGCACACACATACAATTCCACCAAAAGCACATGTAAAAGAAGAAGACAATGCAATATTACACAAAAAGCAAATGCAACAATGCAGATCTAACCGACTACCGGGCACACGGCAACACTTATACAATTTTACTTCACAGACTGCGCCGACAACACATATTCCCAAAGCAAAAGAAAAGAGAACCACCCTCCAGGATGAGGCGGGCCTGGGGCCGAGACCGGGTCGGGCCTACCGTCTGATGATGAGACGCAGAGCGGCGGTGGCGCCTCAACTCCGCGGGCCTCGCGGACAGTGTCTGGTAGGGGGTGGGAAGGGGGCCCCCTTTGTCGCACTATCTCAGCGCGGGGGGAAACAGGAGGGGTTGCTGATGCTCGGGGGAAGGAGGATATCACCCTGTCTCGGGTCCCGCGGCGAGCGTCTCCTCCTCGACCTCGGTCGCGTTACTGGCCTCTCCCTGTGCAGCTCCCGGCACCGACGCGAGCACCCCCTCGTCCGCCTTCGCCGCCGTCACCTCTCCACAGCTCCGTCTACTCGCCCTCTCCGTCTCCTCTCTTGGCTCGTCCCAACTCTTCACTCTTGACTTCTCCCACTTCTTTCCAGCTCCACCGACGACTCTCTTGAACTCCGCACAACTGAACTTTACTGACGAACGCAGCCGTTTATATAAGCCCCGTGGCTTCGCTCTTTCACCCTTGACCCTTTGCCTCCGACCCTTCACCTCTAACTGGTTCCCCATTGGACTGAGGAAAAGTGGGCGTGAATGCTTTTTGATCCATGAATTTGCATATCGCGACCTCACTCCAACGCCCTGGAGGCGGGGCCAATTCGCCCCAGCTCGCCGATTGGACGGAACAAAAGTGGGCGTGAGTCGTTTTTGATCCGTTTTCTGCGGAAAGTCCGTCATGTTTTTGAATACGCTGCTCGGTGCGCGCCCTGCACGAGTCCAGTATCGGTGCCCACAAGTGGCGCGAGATGGTGTGGATGCGATGGTGGCGAGTTGTGACGGTAAAGGTTGTGGTGAAGCGGCGTTGTGGTTGGTGGTTGTTGTTGTGAAGCGGCGTTGTGGTTGGTGGTCGTTGTTGTTGTGAAGCGGCGTTGTGGTTGGTGGTTGTTGTTGTGAAGTGGCGTTGTGGTTGGTGGTCGTTGTTGTGAAGCGGCGTTGTGGTTGGTGGTCGTTGTTGTGAAGCGGCGTTGTGGTTGGTGGTTGTTGTGTGATGGCTGTTGAGACGTGGTTGGTGGTGGTAATAATGGCGGCTGGTCCAAAATAAAGATAGTAAAAGAAAAACGGCTATCCTCAAGAGTCGCAGCCCGACTGAATGACATTTATTCCCTCGAAACAACGGGTTTGGGCCTAACTCCACATATACTTACAGAGATATCTCACATAAGGGACCTGAATGGTGGTTTGCGAATTTGGTCAACCACAACACTACCCCTCCCCTTATTACAGACTCGTCCCGAGTCGTCAAATTTTCGTGTGCCATCATGTGTAGTTTTCCCCTTGTACATTTTACCTACGGATCCCTGAGTGCGACATTCATGGTATTCGTGTCCCCAAAATAAATAACCTAAGGGCTGAGTAACTACCTAAACAAACTCACTCACACGGACGACTTAAATAAAATTGCCGGTGCTAGGACAAACATGCCGGGGGCGCACTCATATGTACAGTACATCTTACCTTAACTTACAAATTTTACACTAAACCATGGCCCAGGATCAATGAACTCTGCAAAAAGAAAGCAGTTAGCAGGGAGCCAGGCTGCTCGCATGCAGTCTGACTCAAAACAATGCAGGTGACAGGGAACGTGGCCGGCTGCTCGCACGCAGTCCAAGGCCTTCCCTTTTGAACTGAACGCAGTGAACCACAATGGTGCATGGGCTGCACAAACGTAGTCTCCGTGCCAGCTCAAGTGGCACACGCAATGAACACAACGAATGGATGGATGAATGGTTTGAACTGGTCGCAAACACGGTGCACGGGCCGCCACTGCAGGCCCGTGTTGTAGCTGCCAACAGGGCAGTTCTTGCAGCTTGCAAACTGTTGCCTTGATCCTGGCGCACATGGCAATGAACAGGGGGGTGCAAAGCAAAAATTGAACGGGGGCTGGTGAACATGGGCAGTGGGCATGGCATGGCAAAGGCAGCAGGCAAACACAGCCCGCAGAAGAAGGCCGCTGCAGGCAAACACAGCCGGCAGATGAACTGGCCGGCACAGGCCTTGAAGAAAAACAGCTGCAGACGATCCGGCCGGCACAGGCCTTGCAGCACAGCAGCTGCAGATGAAGTTGGTCGGCCTCTGCCTTGCAGCAACACAGCCAGCAGATGAAGCTGGCCAGCCTTTGCCATTCAGTGGAGGGAGTGCGGTGGTGCTGGCCACTCGGAAGGCGGGCTCGGACCTACCCTACGGTCTCCCTCCCAACCTATCGCCTTTGCCTGTCACTGTCTATACCCACTCCCTTAATTTGTCAAACCCCAATTTAGCCCCAACTATTTTTTTTATTTTTACTTCCCCACTATAAATCGTCCCCTAATCCCCTGTACTGTCCTTGTTCGGCTAACCTATCCTGTCACCTAGCCTACTCCCAACCCCTACGTTCCCTTCCCGGAGGGGAATAAGGGAGAGCTAACGTCCTGTGTCGAGGCCCAATTCAAGCCTCAGGATGGCCTCCCCAGACTTCAGCGATCTAACCCAAAGTGGGTCCAGCGGCCCACAACGAGAGCGAGGGGATGGATGGTGCGGAGGGGTACACTTCCTAATCTACCCTATCCATTTAACTGTTAAACTACCCCGGGGCTTCCAACAAGCGCCTCTCGCTTAAACTATTGGTTCTAACAACCCAGATTCCCGTCGCCTGTGTTGGTGTCCTCACAATTTCGGGCCTCGCCCCCCAATTTTCTCTCCGTGCCCTCACACGGTCTCATGGCTGGGACACGTGGCTCCCTTTGGCAGGCACGACCCTCTGCCGATTCTCCCGCTATGGCACCCCCGGGCACTACACTGCCTCCGAGCCTACCAGCTCCCTAACACCGGGGAGTGCCCCCCATGGCACCTCCCCTGAAACGCACACGTGGCAGGCTGGCTTCCCAGGCCCCTTTCCGAGGGTCACCCGTGCCCACAACACTGCCCACGCGGCTAATGGCGCCCCGGGCCCCCGCACCAAGCAGGCGCACCCGTGCCCACTACGCTATCCCGGCCCCCCATGGGCCCTTGGCCTACCACGGCCGACTGGCCTGGTGCCCGGGGTACCCACTCAGCGATACTCACCTTTCGCAGCCACGCTCCCAAGCCCGTCAACAGGGCTCCTGCACCCCTCCAAACGGGTTTCGAGCCTACATTCACACCAACAACAAAACGACCTCCATTTTTCAATTTGACTAACCCCCTAACTCACTCTACACTGACCCCGGGGGTCCCTTGGGCGGGAGTCACTCCTCCCCCCAATCACTCATCGCACCATGCATTCCCCATTCGCTCCACTCACACAGACCCGCTGGCCTCACTCACTCACCAAGCACATGCACTCACCTCACAACTCTTCAGCACACACACCGCTGAACCCTGCCATCCTCCTAACTACCTCCCCTAACTAACTCGTGCTCCCACGTCGTCCCTTAAACTACAGCACGTTCCTTTTAACACTACGTAGCTAAGCTACGTCCCCACTACACATTCACTGTCTTCTAATAATCAAAAAATCATTTTATTTCCCAACCTAAAGCTCATCTAAATCCCTCTAATTAATCCATTCCACGGACTCAATGAGGACTTATCCCTGCCCCATGAAGTCGGTCTAACTAAGCTAACCCTTCCCCCTAACTAGTTTCTATCCTGTGCCCAGGTCAAGGGGGTCTTCCACCCCTTGCCCAGGAATCCTGTGCACCCGAAAGTGAGGCTTGCTTTTTTTTTTCTTTTTTCATGCGCAGCACCAGCGCGACAACTCGCGCACTTTACACCTGCCCGTGACGTCATGCAGCTGCACGTGTTCCTCGTCCCTCCTTGGACAGTACCATCCGGCAGGGATACCCCGCCTGCCGGATTCCAACCCCACGTGCAGCCATGGCGTCACCGTGCGCATAAAAAAAACAAGCCCCACGTCTCGAGGGGTTCCCCACGCGAACACATGTGCTTTGCCCGTTGGAGCTTAACACACACGATCGCGTGGAGAACCCGTCCGGTCTAAATCCATAATCCTGCCTAAACTTTGTCCGTCCGCGGGATCGGCAAATCCACCGCGTGCGTTTCCGGACCGGTACTTCACTCTCGCAAGCGAGCACGTGGGGGCCTCGTGCGTTGCACAGCACGGACCTCGTGCTCACTGCTGGGTGAACCCGGCACGGTCCCCGAAACAACTACAGCCGCTACTCGGCTTTCGTTCTTCTCATGTCGCCGTCGTCGCCTCCATTCCACACACGCACTCCCGCGTGTTACGACGCTCACACTCCATTCCATCACATTCACACCGGGAGACGCGGCTGCGTGCTCCCGCATGCCAACCGACATCTCCCTCTCATACCGCTTTCTCACACACACGGTCTCCCTTGCATAAACCATACCACTCACACGTGGTGCTCCATTCATACAAACCACTTCTCACACCCGCGGGGGCACTCACCCGCGGTGCCTCACTCACACACCGTTCCTCACTCACACACGCGGGGGCACTCAACCGCGGTGCTTCATCCACACACCGTCCCTCACTCACACACGCGGGGGCACTCAACCGCGGTGCCTCATCCACACTGGCCGTTTCATCCATACACACGGCCTCACTCACACACGGGGTCGCTTCCACACACGGGGACGCACTCACGCCTTGCACCACACACACAGGGACAACCACACTGGGGATTCGTGTCCCCACAAGGGTCTCCGGGGCCTCTATACCCCCCAAGCTCTCCGTGCACCCGTTCGCAGCACTCCTCCCCTCGACCTCGCAAAGCACGACCGAACCCACCTGGTCGTGACTCGCCTCGAGGGAGTATATCCTCTCCTCCTGTTCCCGAAGGAGGCCACCCTGCTTCTCACACCGGGCCTCCACCCTATCCGTCAGTCTCTTCTCCATTTCCTCCATTTTCCCCTTTATTACCCCATTTATTTCCTCCCCTATCGTTCCTAACGACAGTTCCCCGACTTTCTCTCTTATTTGCTCCACCTCCCCTTGTACCTGTGTCACCATCTTATTTGTCTTGGATATTTCCTCCCTCGTTGTCCTAAACTGCTCTTCTGTCTCGCCCCGGTTTTTTCCTATCTGCTCCCCCAGTTCCTCTGTCTTTTCTCCGGCTTTCCGCTCCATTTCATTAATTACCTCCTCATGTCTCTTTCTACATTCCTCCGCCACCTTCTTTAATCCTTTCTGTGTCTCCGCTTTTACCTCCTTTCGCAGGTTTTCAACTTTGTCTGTCATTTCCCGATGTCTTTTCTCACAGTCCTCCTTCACGGCTCCCAATCCCTCCTTTATTTTCCCTTGTTCTCTTTTTAATTCCTCTATCGCCGTCGTGTTCCTCCCTATTTCCTCCTTTATTTGGTCTTGTCCCTGTTTTACTTCTCCCAATCCTTTTCCTACTTTGTCTATTTTTCCCACCACCGTCTTTATTTCGTTTACCCTCTCTTGTTTACTTTCTTCCATTGCGACTCCCACTCCTTTTACTTTCTCTTTTAACCCGGTCACCTCCGCTCGTATCGTGTCGACTTCCTTTTTCATTTCGTTTTTTAGTTCTTCCAAGCTTCCTTTTAGGCTCATTCCCATGTTCTGCGTCTCACCCCGCAGCTCTTTCATTTCTTCCTTCATGTTTGTTTCCATTCCGTTCATTTGTTGTGTATTCGCATCCAATTTTTGTGTATTCGCATCCATCTTTTCGTTCATTTGTTTGTTCATGCCTTTCATTTCGTTTTTCATTTCATTTGTCATTGCCGCCAGCATGGCGCATAGCTGGGCCATGTCGGGTGCGCTTGGGTGAGCCGTTTCGGCAAGGGTCGGGGGGTTTTGGTGGAGAGGGGGAGGGGAGGTGTCATACACCGCGGCCGCTGCCGCACCCATTTCGGGCTCTGGGTTCAGTTGGGCGAGTTCGTTTTCCTGTTCAACCAACATTTCCTGCACGGGGATTTCATCCTGAGCCATGGATTCTACACATTCTACATCCATTTCTAATACCCCGGCTCCCGCTCGCCTTGAGACGCCATCTTGCTTCTCTTAAAGGGTCAATTTGAATCGCTCGTAATTTGGAGGGAATCGGGGGTCGCTTCTCTCACCCCTGGACCGATTCCCGTGAATTTAATTGGAGACAGGAGAGCCCGTTTTCCCGTTCTCCGATACCAGTGCCGCGAGGAGGGCGATGGGTTTATATCGCACGACCTGACACCAGTGTTGCGGATTCGCGCCCGCCGGCGTGCGGACGGCCACGTAACTCGAATCGCGGCACGTCGCCCACCGGACGGACAATCCAGTCGTGACCCTCTCGGACTAACGCCGGGAACTAGTCACGGGTGGACCTTTCGGTCTCACCACGATCGTGCCAATCGGCCCCCGCGTGGGATAGGGTTGCTCGCCAAATTCGACCTACCTAAGTACCCACACGGAGGGTAGACCGTGCGATCGCACCTCGCCGCAGGTCGACTTCGGACACGGGCCACTTTAAGCGACCCGTTCCGTACTATCGGGATAACCGAGCGGTGTTATTCATCGGCCTCGACGGTTCGATTAATTATCAGGCGTTTTAGCCCACGACCAACCCTTTACGTGAA
The DNA here is from genome assembly GCF_056783735.1 of Eptatretus burgeri. Taxonomy (NCBI): domain Eukaryota; kingdom Metazoa; phylum Chordata; class Myxini; order Myxiniformes; family Myxinidae; genus Eptatretus; species Eptatretus burgeri. The sequence goes on along the minus strand of NC_140974.1, from coordinate 74,048,467 downwards.
GCAAGATGGAGATTCAATGAAAGAAAAGACGAAGCGAAGCGGGAAAACACTTCAACAATAAGCACATTTATTTCGCGATGAACGGAAAGCACACACATACAATTCCACCAAAAGCACATGTAAAAGAAGAAGACAATGCAATATTACACAAAAAGCAAATGCAACAATGCAGATCTAACCGTCTGGTAGGGGGTGGGAAGGGGGCCCCCTTTGTCGCACTATCTCAGCGCGGGGGGAAACAGGAGGGGGTGGCTGATGCTCGGGGGAAGGAGGATATCACCCTGTCTCGGGTCCCGCGGCGAGCGTCTCCTCCTCGACCTCGGTCGCGTTACTGGCCTCTCCCTGTGCAGCTCCCGGGACCGACGCGAGCACCCCCTCGTCCGCCTTCGCCGCCGTCACCTCTCCACAGCTCCGTCTACTCGCCCTCTCCGTCTCCTCTCTTGGCTCGTCCCAACTCTTCACTCTTGACTTCTCCCACTTCTTTCCAGCTCCACCGACGACTCTCTTGAACTCCGCACAACTGAACTTTACTGACGAACGCAGCCGTTTATATAAGCCCCGTGGCTTCGCTCTTTCACCCTTGACCCTTTGCCTCCGACCCTTCACCTCTAACTGGCTCCCCATTGGACCGAGGAAAAGTGGGCGTGAATGCTTTTTGATCCATGAATTTGCATATCGCGACCTCACTCCAACGCCCTGGAGGCGGGGCCAATTCGCCCCAGCTCGCCGATTGGACGGAACAAAAGTGGGCGTGAGTCGTTTTTGATCCGTTTTCTGCGGAAAGTCTGTCATGTTTTTGAATACGCTGCTCGGTGCGCGCCCTGCACGAGTCCAGTATCGGTGCCCACAAGTGGCGCGAGATGGTGTGGATGCGATGGTGGCGAGTTGTGCGGTAAAGGTCGTGGCGGTTATGGTGAAGTGGCGTTGTGGTTGGTGGTTGTTGTTGTGAAGCGGCGTTGTGGTTGGTGGTCGTTGTTGTGAAGCGGAATTGTGGTTGGTGGTTGTTGTTGTGAAGCAGCGTTGTGGTTGGTGGTCGTTGTTGTGAAGCGGCGTTGTGGTTGGTGGTTGTTGTTGTGAAGCGGCGTTGTGGTTGGTGGTTGTTGTGTGATGGCTGTTGAGACGTGGTTGGTGGTGGTAATAATGGCGGCTGGTCCAAAATAAAGATAGTAAAAGAAAAACGGCTATCCTGAAGAGTCGCAGCCTGACTGAATGACATTTATTCCCTCGAAACAACGGGTTTGGGCCTAACTACACATATACTTACAGAGATATCTCACCTAAGGGACCTGAATGGTGGTTTGCGAATTTGGTCAACCACAACAATACATTGTTTGTGTATTGGTGTAATGGTGTTTGTGCTGCCAAAGCAGTCTCCTTGGCTATTGGACAATCCTGGACGGGCCGCCACTCCGACACAGGATACGAACAAGCTGGCACGCATTTTGCCAACCTCAGAAAGATGACAGGCAGATGAAGAGGAAATGAGAAAACATCTCGTAAAAGCACCAGACTTCAAAATACAAACTTTTAACAGGTATAATCACCGATGCAGTTTACAACCACTTCACTCAACAAGGAGCTTTCGAGGCAGAGCAGAAAGGATGCAAGAGAGGATTATAGGGAACAATAGACCATTTATTGTTAAACAAAACCATCCTCGAAAACTGCAAGCTCCTACAAACCAACTTATCCACAGCCTGGGTAGATTACAAAAAACCCTTTGACAGTGTCCCACATTCATGGATTATAAAATGCATGCAAGTTTACAAACTTGACCCCCAAGCAGTCACACTGATTAAGAAAGCAATAACGTTCTGGAACACAACGCTGATACCACCTCATTTGGAAGGAAAGATTGAAATCCCAGGAGTAAAGATACGACACGGTATCTTACAAGGTGATAGTCTTTTCCCTCTCCTGTTTTGCCTGGCTCTGGAGCCAATGAGTAACCTCATCAATGAACAAGGACACGGATACAGTCTGACATGCAACAGACAAAATGACCAAAGAACCAAGAAAGGTGACACACTACGAACATGGATGATCTAAAGCTCTCAAATCGATGAAAGCACAACAATACAGGAAGGAGAAAATGAAGCATCCTACAAATACAAACAGTTTTGTGATTGAAAATAAAAACAATTAACAAACAGTTTTGTGATTGAAAATAAAAACATTTAACAAACAGTTTTGTGATTGAAAATAAAAACATTTAACAAACAGTTCTGTGATTGAAAAGAAATATACAATTAACAAACAGTTTTGTGATTGAAAATAAAAACATTTAACACAGTTTTGTGATTGAAAATAAAAACATTTAACAAACAGTTCTGTGATTGAAAATAAAAACATTTAACACAGTTTTGTGATTGAAAATAAAAACATTTAACAAACAGTTCTGTGATTGAAAATAAAAACAATTAACAAACAGTTTTGTGATTGAAAATAAAAACATTTAACAAACAGTTCTGTGATTGAAAATAAAAACATTTAACAAACAGTTCTGTGATTGAAAATAAATATACAATTAACAAACAGTTTTGTGATTGAAAATAAAAACATTTAACACAGTTTTGTGATTGAAAATAAAAACATTTAACACAGTTTTGTGATTGAAAATAAAAACATTTAACAAACAGTTCTGTGATTGAAAATAAAAACATTTAACACAGTTTTGTGATTGAAAATAAAAACATTTAACAAACAGTTCTGTGATTGAAAATAAAAACATTTAACAAACAGTTCTGTGTTTGAAAATAAAAACATTTAACAAACAGTTTTGTGATTGCAAATAAATACAATTAACAAACAGTTTTGTGATTGAAAATAAATACAATTAACAAACAGTTCTGTGATTGCAAATAAATACAATTAACAAACAGTTTTGTGATTGAAAATAAAAACATTTAACAGTTTTGTGATTGAAAATAAAAACATTTAACAAACAGTTTTGTGATTGAAAATAAGATTCCATTTTCTCACAAATGTTCATGAAGAAGTTCAGTTTTAAATGATGTTTTAATGATAAAAAGGGGGTTCAGACCCCACTTTGAGAGGCATTTTCCAGGTGTTCATTTCCAGTCCATGAGCATCGTGTACAATGTGTGGTACAAGTTACATGAACGTGTGTTGTGAAGATCGACAACTACAAGGAGAAACCAGGAAACAGAAATGAGATTTAAACTTGGTACCGACACACAATGTCCTCCTTTTGAAAGGCTACTCCTGGAATCTTCACTTTGTACAATAATGGGCTGGTAGGACAGCCAACTTGATTTGTTCTCCGAAAGGATGGGATGAAAAGCTGACCGCTCGATGTTGAAGCACGACTCTGGGTGCTCAAGACCGACAGATTATGGTCGAATCCGATTACATTGTGAATCAAACTCTGATGGATGAAAACAAAATGTCCCTCGCACCATCCCTGGAAGAACATTAAATATTTCCTGTTTAACCACTTGAAGAAATCCCATCTCATGCCCTTTTATCTTTATTTTCTTGGGCACGTGATCTCTTACAATGTCCACTTACCTCCTGGGGTGGTGGGGATGCTGTATTACCGAGGAGCAATGTCTGTCAGCTAACCCTAACAAGCAAGACCACGATGAAAACAACATCTCCGGTTCACACTAACCGACGAACTGGCGAGCCGGAGGTTCAACGCTCTGTTATACATTTGTTTGTGACGTCACAATGGACCGTGACCACACCCCCTACTTATCGCATCTTTTTCATTATTCTGTTAGAATTCCCATTGTTAATTGTCACCACTAACAACCAACACTAAACTTTGACCACGCCCACTATTTTACATCACTTATTGGCTCTTAAATTATTAAAATATTTCCAGGGTATCTCTCAAGTTCAAGAAAGTTCAATATAGTTTCAATTTAACATTTAAGGGAAATTACTGTGAGTTTATCAATATGGCAGTAAATACAATTTAATTTCTACTTTACCACCACCACCACTCACCATAACCACAACCACAATCACCATCAACACCACTCTTGCAACCATCACTCCGACAACCGAAGACAACTTTCACCAGCATTCCCTCGATTCCTCACACCACACTATTGCTATCACCACACCACAGTACCGCTATCACCACACACCACCACACCACACTACCGCTATCCCCACACCACACCACACTACCGCTATCACCACACACCACCAGAACACACTACTGCTATCCCCACACCACACACTACCGCTATCCCCACACACCACACTACCGGTATCCCCACACCACACTACTGCTATCTCCACACCACACTACCGCTATCCCCACACACCACACTACCGCTATCCCCACACCACACTACCGCTATCCCCACACACCACACTACCGCCATCACCACACACCACCACATCGATGGAAGGTTATATTCAGTGAGAGAAAGTTGTTTTGATAAACCGTTTTACATTTGAATCACACTTGCTACATCCACTCACGTCTTTACCGTGGAATCCAAATCCCTCTCGAATCAAGAAGAGAAATGTGTTACCTGGAATTCACCACCTGTTCACTATCCCTCCGAGAATAAAAAGGTGTTTGACAATCTCCCAACAAAACAACTGTGATCGTGTTACCTGTGTTACCTGTACCTCTCCTGAGGATGCCGTCATCATTTACAATGTCCACTTACCTCCTGGGGTGGTGGGGATGCTGTCGTACCGATAGATCTGTAGACCTGTAGTTAGAATCCCTCCTTCTGTCTAATGGGAATTTCGTGTGTGCGCTGCGAGTTATTTTATATTTAGGATTATTACAGCAACAGCAACAGCAACAGCGGGCCATCGCCATGACGCACGTGGCCTCAGATGAGGAGGTGGGCGGAGCTACAATCGCCTCAGCTCCGACTCCGACCCAGAAAGGTGGGAGTTTCCCCGCCCACCGTGGGCCTGTCCAATGAGGAACGGCCAGCGAATCGCACGATGCAACCGTCCAATCAGGAGGCGAGGAAAGAAATCCCTCCCATCTCGAGAGAGTCAGAGTGCTCACCGCGTTCTGTCTGGCGGTCTGGGTCTGGGTCTGGGTGTGGGTCTGGGTCTGGGTGTGGGTCTGGGTGTGGGTCTGGGTCTGGGTCGCCTGATGTCGCCTGATCAGGGGAAGCTGTTTCGGGCTTGATCGCCGGTCGCCTGGTGATCTCTCGCCTCGTCCGCCTCCGTGCTGGCTGGCGTCCGCCGCTCCTTCCCTCGTCCCTCGTCCTTGGTGCTGCGTTGTGGTGGTGGTGGTGGTGGTGGTTTCGAGTCCCACCACCGGACAAGCTCGACCAGACCGCACGAGGCGGACAGGTGCAAGCGTAGGCTCTTGCCCTCAGCTCGCCTTCCCTCGGAGCTGAAAGGCCAAATGAAGACCCACGGGGTCCATTTTTTTGGTGTGCGTGTGCGTGTGCGTGTGCGTGTGCGTCTGCGACCGCCAGTCCGATCTGATTGAAACTTGCCAGGAATATTGCCGGGAACCCGCGGATGTGCCTTTTCACGGTTTGATATTAATCGGACGAGCGGTTCCCAAGTTACGGCCATTTTATTGCTTTTTTCAGTGTTGGAAAGGTGTATATATGGTAGCTGAAGTGTCGTTCCATCTTATCACCTTATCATGCCATTTTTTTCCCAAAGATATAACAGCATATTTATAATAATAGCACAATAATAGACAGTAATAAAAAGAATAACGTGATACAATGACCAATGTCTGTCAACCAATAACGACCTATATATTATCTGTCAACCAATGACAGGACACGGTGCTATGACGTCACAATTGATTTTTTTTGCACGATTGACGTCACAATTCTTTTTTTGGTATGACATCACAATCGACGCTGGGGACCTGAGTATGTGCATTATCAAGGTTTGATATCGTTCTTCATCCGTTTCAGCTGTTTCCCAAGTGTTTCCCAAGGTTTGAAAGCTGTTTTTTCCCCCAAGGTTTGAATTCATTGTTCAAATTATTAATTAACTAGCATAACCCACGCTCTGCGCGACATGTTGGGGTGGGTGTGTTTGAGAAAGGAATTGATGCAGAGTATCAGTAGCAATTTTACTTTAATGCAGTAAGTGGAATAAGATTTCACTGTTTCAGAACCATTTTATTTACTTTTTTTGTACCATGAATCTCATATGGTCTTTGAGATAATGCAAGCCGAATATCACGTTACTTGAGCGCAGAACAAAGTCGAAAATAGCGCGACACGAAACCACAAACTCGGAAATAATATGTAAGATCCCAAGGTTTGAATTTTCCCAAGGGAAACGGCTGTTTCCCAAGGGTTTGAAAGCTGTTTTTTCCCGAGGTTTGAATTGTTGTGCATGGGAGACATTTATGAATACATTTACACGGAGAGGGGGGGGGGTGAGAGAGGGGCATCAATTCAAGAGAGGGGGCGAGAGAGGAGGGGTGAGACGAGGGGGGGAGAGAGGGGGCGTCACAATGCTTCTTCTTCTTCGTTTGATATGACGTCACAATTGACGCTGGGGACCTGAGTATGTTTCCCAGGTGTTTCCAAGTTATGGCCATTTATGATACGGTTGGTCCAATCAAATTGAGACAATGCCCCAATCCAGTTGTTGTTTACGAGAGCGAAGGAACGAAGCTGCACATACTGGCACGCACCTACGGGCCCGCACTAGTGATAAATGAACCCCCAATTGTTCAATGTTCCAGCTCGTTGTCTGTCACTTTCTTTCATTGGTTTAACACGGTGCGTATTCGGAATTAGGGAGGCCGTGTGCCGTAAGTTGTCGTTTGGACCGACGGATCTTGGTAATCCCCGCTCGGTTACACCAGACCGAGGTCACTCGAGCGACCCAGTTCGACAGAGTCCATCGAGGGTGTGACTTCCCCGGTAATTTGACGACGTGGGTACTTGGGTATATTGAAATTGAGCAATTAACCCGACCCCACGCCGTCAAAATATTGGCGACCACGGTCCGCGAAGGGACCCGTGACCTTTCGGACTTATCCGAGAGTCACAACCGAAATTCCGGGGTGTTCGGTGGAGTCGATCCTACTGCTCCCCCTGGTGGTCGTTTATCGCAGCCGAACCCCGGCCCACAACAATATGACTGTTGTCCATGAGGAACCGTGGGCCACGGCCTTGCGGATGATTGTCCAGTCACGACCGTAACGCAAACACCCTCCCACGCTGAGGTTCCCACATTTTAAAATTAATTACTGGATCCATAATTGATCCATTTAATTTGACCTGTGTGGTGACGTCACAAGGCACGTGTCATTTAAATGTGATTTCTGGAGAGTATTTAAATTATCTCACAAATGCTTCAGGAATTATCCTTTCTTTTAAAATAAGCGATGGAACATCCCGGAAGGTTAAAAAATAATAATAAAATAAAAAACAGTTTCCTTCCAACGAACTTCAACGTCAGAAGCCTGAGGACAATGAAGCAAGCACCACGGTTACCAAGCTATGGTCGATGTGATATGGGCTGAGGCTAATTTTAATGTACAACTGCAGAATAGAGTGTGTATGCGGTTTACTTCTGATCACGATTCGTTTTCACTGAAATTTAAGCAGTTTAATGTTTCAATGTACCCTGAAATTAAAGCAAAGAACAAATAAAAAAGAAATCATGGAATCTTTTGCTGGACAAAATTTAATCTAAAATTTTGACTCATCAAAGTTGCCACCTTTTGCAGATATAACAGCCGAACATACTCGTGGCATTCTTTCTGCAATGGAAATCAAATATTGCTTGGAAAGTTCTTCCCAACACTGTTGCAGAAGTTCCCACAAATGTGTTGCACTTGTTGGTTGCTTTGCTTTCACCCTTCTGTCCAGTTCATCCCAAACCAGCTCAATGGGGTTTAAGTCCTGAGACTGTGCTGGCCATTCCATGATATGAAGCCGACCATCTCGTTCTTTTCTTCCAAGGTAGTTCTGACAGAGCCTGGAGGTATGTTTTGGGTCGTTATCTTGCTGTAGAATGAATCCCTGACCAACGAGGCATGGACCAGAGGATATTGCATGGCGCTGCAAAATGCTGTGGTAGCCCTTTTGGTTCAGGGTGCCAGTCACTCTGTGCAAGTCGCCGACTGGATCCAGCAAAAGAGCCCCAGATCATCACGCTTCCTCCTCCATATTTGACAGTTGGTGTCACACACTGAGGAACCATCCTTTCGCCGACTTGACGGCGTACAAAAACCCTGCGTGATGAACCGAAGATTTCAAATTTTGATTCATCAGTCCATAAAACCTTGTTCCAGTTTTCAGTAGTCCACTGGCGGTGCTTCATGGCCCTGGTAAGCCTCTTTTTCTTATTTTGCCATCTTAGCAATGGCTTTCTTACTGCCACTCGACTTGTCAAACCTGCAGCTCGAAGTCTTCTCTTCACAGTTAAAACTGAGACTTCCTTACTTCGACCAGTGTTAAGGTGCTGTCACACCTTGACGATTTAGCCAGCGTATGCCGACATGAAAAATTTGTCTAAAACGCTGGCACACGTTGAGTACATTATGGATAAGTTTTGTATACGTTAAGAGCACGCTGAAAAACACTGCCATACGTCGTAGTATGCTGGCTTTCATCGTTGTACTTTGCGGTTGTCCTCAAATTTTTGCATGCTTGAAATTTTACGGCGTATGACTCACACGTTCCGCTACGCTGGCCATAAGTTGTAGGCACGTCATGCGATCGTTGACACACGTTACTTGTAAGTTACTCATAAGTCGAAACACGTCGAGGTAATGTTTAGTGTACCCGAAACTTATTTATAACCTATGAGTAATGTGTTGTAGGCTCATTACACGATCGTTGACACACGTTGAGGCACGTTATGCGATCGTTGACGCACGTCGAGGCACGTTACTTGTAAGTTACTCATAAGTCAAAACACGTCAAGGTAATGTTTAGCGAACCCAAAACTTATTTCTAACTTATGAGTAACGTGCTTTGAACCTATGTGTGACGTACCTCCAACGCATATTGACGTATGTAGACATTTGATTGACGTCTTCCGGACGACCACAGAACTTACTGAACATGTTTCTAATTTACAGCTCGCGTATAATGGCGTATTGGCAGCGTTTAAAAAAAACAACAACAATAACTTCTGATATTTCGTCACGTCCGATTGCCTCTTCAGTTTGCTCATGTCTTATTCTTAGTTCCTCCTCTGTGAATATTTTCTGTTTCAGGAAAGTGTCACGTCAAAGTCGAAACTTAAAAGCAAATGTCCGAATATATTTTAAAATTCGTGATAGACTATTAAAAAAACAAAACAACAACAACAACTTCAGATATTTCGTCACGTGCCTTCACGGAGCCAAGGAGAAAAGAAAATGTGCCTTGATGGAGAAAATAAGTTTCTGGTATGCTAAACATTACCTCGACGTGTTTCGACCTATGAGTAACTTACAAGGAACTTGTGTCGACGTGTGTCAACGATCGCATATCGTGCCTCCAACTTATTCCCGGTGTAGCGGAACGTGTGAGCCATACAGCGAGTACGTCGTAAAATTTTCAGCATGCTTGAAATTTCATGATGTACTACGAAATACGACAGCATACTTCATCATTTTTCAGCGTGCTCTTAACGTATACACAACTTACCCATAACGTATTCGACGTGTGCCAGCTTGGTTCGGCAAATTTTTCATTGGTCGGCATACGCTGGCTAAATCGTCAAGGTGTGACTGCGTGGTTGACACTTTCAATTTTCAGGCGGTTATGATTTAAATCGGCGTGCGGCAGGTTTTTAACAGGCTACGCCACGAGTTCGTTGGCGATACGTGCAGCGCGCTATGCCAAAGTTAAACTATCGTTGGGCATAGGTAGTGAACGCCGACAACAGGCTAAGCATTCGTTGGTATAAGTTATCTATAAGACAACGAAACGTTCTGTGCCCGTTACTAATATGTTATGCATATGACCAACACGTTATGAATACGACCAAAAAGGAAAGACCTCCACTTTTAAGGATTATAATGGTCTGTCTGTCTTCCTTTGTTAATTGTCTTTTTCTCGCCATTATGATAGCAACATACTACTTCCTGCAGTGCAATATTGTCCAAATAATGCTTCAGAGGGTGTAGCAACACAGTCTGTTCCAACACTGCTTTTATACAGACAAAGGGTTTGTAACTAATCAAGAAAAGTTTGAGACACCTGCAGGAATTGTTTGCATCAACTTTCAAGGCTTCATTTATTTCCACTGCTGCAGAACAGCTGCAGTTGCTAACCCATTACTTGTTCCCTGAAAAGGGCCTTTTTTAACAACTCTGAAATTTACATTATTTTTCAGTTTTTGGTAACCTAAACTTCTTTTTTGAACCTCTGGCAGTTCACCGGTTAGCTTTGTACCATTTCAGGTTATGCACTGAACTTGAACTGTTTAAATTTCAGTAAAAACTGGAAAAAATGGGGGTGTTCTAAAACTTTTGACTGGTAGTGTAGGTCGAACTGTTCTCTGAATGCCACTTTGTCCTGGTTTGAACACCCAGTCTGTGGCACGTACGCCGAGATTATATTCAAAGGTCCATTCTCCACCACCGTCAACTTATCATTAATTGTCTTCACTTCCAGTACTTTCCCTTTCCACTCATCCTTCAGTACAACTTCAGCTCCATTTTTCTTTTCTCTGTTCTCAACAGGAATACAATTCATAACCTTCCCTAACTTCTTGTGTACTCTTCCCAGTCCATTTTGTCTCCCATCCACACAAGACACCAACTCTCTTCCTTTGCCAGTCATTGTACTTGTACCAACATTCCATGTTCCCCCTTTGATCCTCATTTTTCTCCACGTGCCTATTTAACCACAGCTGTGGATTCCACCATTACCCTTTTGCCCATTTCTCACACCAGTCAAGGATCACCTTCGTCCATGGATCCAATTCCGACATTCGTCATCCTGACAAATTCACACGATTCACAAGATGGTGATTCCCATCCTGAGGCATTCACCACCCTATTATGCAATTTGTAATAAATAAATAACAACAAACCAAAATCTATTTTATGAATTTTTAAGAAAGTGTCAGCCTTCTAAGTGGTGTAGTAATCTTATTTCAACATAACCAACACATTACTCCCATTCTGAGAGTACTTTAGACGCAATGTTAATTTAAATTTAAAAAAAAAAAAAAACCCTTCCACAGTGAAGGACATTCTTCCTCGCAACCCTCCACTGTTGCCGACTAACTGATATTCCCCTCAAGGATGACATGGGATTTGATCGGGATGGCCATAGAAATACAAATGCAATGCTGTGACAATTGCGGCTGCGGTGCCTCCCTTGTCCTTCTCCCATCACTGAGTGGATATACCAGTCAAGGACACATGATGGGATGGCACAGCATTTGATAGATAGGGAGGGCCATAAAACAACGAGGGCGAGACAGAATGGAAATGGAAAGTCACCATCGTGTGTGTGTGTGTGTGTGTGTGTGTGTGTGTGTGTACAAAAGGTCCACACTCGGTATACGGACGTCTTGACATGCAAATGTTGAATGCACTTCCAATAAGAACAGCTCATAAGTAATCCAGTAATTCTGTATCCAAATCATTTGCACTGCCATCCGAGGACTGCTCTTCCTCCACTTCTCTTTCTTCTTCTTCTTCTTCTTCTTCATCATCGTCATCCTCCCTTTCTAGAACTTCATCAAGGTGAGACTCCCAGGATGCTGTTGGTGCTGTGAGAACAGTACAAGAAGGTGTGCACATTTTCATGAATTGTGGGGAAACAACAATACCGAGCAATAAGTTTCAAATTCAACATCAATACAAGCTCAAAAATGAGAGCGGCACTCGGTAGAGCACATACCTCTGCCAGGCTGAACAATTTATGTTTTGTATCCCACTGATGGGCTGATCTGAACCAAAATCTAATCGGCTTGTTCTCATAACCTAACCAACTAATCCATCCATAACTTTTTCAGAAATCGTGCTTTCTATCAGTTCTAGCCTAATCTCTCAATGGTGAAGAATCACTTGAATTATTGTATCCGGATGTGGAATCTGTCCACAACTTTTAGAGATGAAGTGAATGAGTTGAGGTGCTTTGGAATGAATGGGTGGTGCCGTGTTAATTAGAGAGGGATTAAGACCAATTTCCCCCAGTATGTAACTGCCCCCTGTGACCTCCCCCTACATTTTTGTATTTACAAGCCAGCAATGAAAGAATTCTGTTTTTATAACAAGCCAAACGTGCCGAGCAGGCAGAAGCCCCGCTTTCCCGGTTTTCGTGCCAACAAGCCATGCCCGGAGGTGGATGATTGATGGCCGTGACGTCAGAGAGCAGGTGGAAGGAGGGTGAGGTTCGAGGGGCAGACAGGAATAGCGAGAGGACACAGTTGTAAGAGGAACATGGCTGGGACAGAGGATCTCGCTTTGCTCTCCTCTCGGCACGACAAAACGGCTGCGCGCTTCTCGTCATGCTGTAAATTTGCCCGCATGCTGGGCAAGGCGCAAGTCATTGACTGTTCGGCTAAACGGTGAAGTGTGTATGTTTCAGAAGCGAGGAGGAAGAGGAGATGTTTTTCTTTTGTTGGTTTGAGTTTTGGTGTGAGGGGCACGGTTAAGAGACGACGGAGCTAGGAGATGGCGTGTAAGAACAGGACATTACAGCCGGCTTTCCTTCGACGCATAAAGAAGACGTCACGATTCTCGTGGTGGAGCAAGACGCTGGCCATTGACTCTTGGCTGGGTCGTGAGAGACTGACCTCGAATCCTCGCGTGTCTCACCGACGGGAGTGGCGCGATTCTGTAGAGAACAGCGGCGTCGGCAAGCGTGATTGACGAGGAAGCCGCATGGCAGTCGGTGAGCTCTGGCGTTGAATACCGTCACACGAACTACCTCACGTACGTTTCCTGCTCGGCACCGTTTTGGGGCACATTGTCCACGCAGGACGAAGCGCCTCGATCCCCAAGTTCAATAAAGACCATCTGTGGACAAAGCTAAGTGCCAGAATAAAGGGAGGATTATTTTTTATTTAGTTTTTTTCCCCCTTGTCTGTATTAAAGTCCGTGTGTACAGTCGAGGCGCCTTGACTTTGCACTTTAATTTACCACATATTTTATGATTACACTTTGAATTATTACCCTTGTAAAATTTCTTCTGTTTTCATTAAATCCCCGTGTTTATTTTTAGTTGCCGATATCCGTGTATGTGTCGTGGGTTCGAGTATAAACCCCCTTGTGCTGTGCATCCATCGCTCCGTCCGTGCCGCCCTACCCCTCTCCCACGCGCGCCATAATCTCCGAGGAACGCGTGTTCGCCTCGAAGGAAAACCGCTCGGCGATCCGGCCTGGTCGGTGTTAACCGCCCGTCCATCTCAACTGGGTCGGGGGATTAACCGAACCAGCCAGACCCGCGACATTTGGTGTCATTGGAGTGGGATATGAACCCCACTGACTTCCTCAGGAGTGCAGGATTCAAACTCTGTATGAAAAAAAAAACCCACACTCGACCACCAACAAGTCAAAGAATGGTGTTTCCAATCTTTAAATACCGTACATGATTTTAAAAGCTTTGATACACTCAGCGACTCGGCTCCACCTGGATCAGTGGAACGAATGACGTCAAGACGTACCGGGAAGTGAGTAACTTTTAACCCTCAGCATCCGAGCACCGTGCGAGCAATCGTGTTTTTCTTTTCCCTCGTGGCTGTTGTTAAAGAAACTGCCAAATGGGTTTGATTTATATGACCCGGGTGTGCTTTGGAAAGCCTGTGCTGATTACCGACATGGCGATCCGCGATAGCAATACTGGCGTTTGCCCATTATCATTACCGATCTTGCTTTAAAAGAAAATCATTTTTAATACAAGTTGAAGTTGGAAGTAAAATAACCGTTCTCATCATGTGGGGGGGGGGGGGGGAGGCCCCGTGTGGGAATACTTTGAAAAATTGCCGTGTCAATGGTGTGTACGTCATATATGAATACGTTATGGACCATTGAGTATTTTCGGAACCTGGGTAAAGAAATTAATGTTTTTATATTTTTAAAAATACCGATATTATACTGTTGCGGATTCGCGCCCGCCGGCGTGCTGACGGCCACGTAACTCGAATCGCGGCACGTCGCCCACCGGACGGACAATCCAGTCGTGACCCTCTCGGACTAACACCGGGAACTAGTCACGGGTGGACCTTTCGGTTTCACCACGATCGTGCCAATCGGCCCCCGCGTGGGATAGGGTTGCTCGCCAAATTCGACCTACCTAAGTACCCACACGGAGGGTAGACCGGGCGATCGCACCTCGCCACAGGTCGACTTCGGACACGGGCCACTTTAAGCGACCCGTTCCGTACTATCGGGATAACCGAGCGGTGTTATTCATCGGCCTCGACGGTTCGATTAATTATCGGGCGTTTTAGCCCACGACCAACCCTTTACGTGAAGCAAGATGGAGATTCAATGAAAGAAAAGACGAAGCGAAGCGGGAAAACAGTTCAACATAACTCACATTTATTTCGCGATGAACGGAAAGCACACATATACAATTACACCAAAAGCACATGTAAAAGGAGAAGGCAATGCAATATTACACAAAAAGCAAATGCAACAATGCAGATCTATCCGACTACCGAGCACACGGCAACACTTATACAATTTTACTTCACAGACGGCGCCGACAACACATGTACCCAAAACAAAAGAAAAAGAACCACCCTCAAGGATGAGGCGGGCCTGGGGCCGAGACCGGGTCGGGCCTACCCGTCTGATGATGAGACGCGAAGTGGCGGTGGTGCCTCAACTCCGCGGGCCTCGCGGACAGTGTCTGGTAGGGGGTGGGAAAGGGGCCCCCTTTGTCGCACTATCTCAGCGCGGGGGGAAACAGGAGGGGGTTGCTGATGCTCGGGGGAAGGAGGATATCACCCTGTCTCGGGTCCCGCGGCGAGCGTCTCCTCCTCGACCTCGGTCGCGTTGCTGGCCTCTCCCTCTGCAGCTCCCGGCACCGACGCGAGCACCCCCTCGTCCGCCTTCGCCGCCGCCACCTCTCCACAGCTCCGTCTACTCGCCCTCTCCGTCTCCTCTCTTGACTAGTCCCAACTCTTCACTCTTGACTTCTCCCACTTCTTTCCAGCTCCACCGACGACTCTCTTGAACTCCGCACAACTGCCTTTTCTGACGAGCGCAGCCGTTTATATAAGCCCCGTGGCTTCGCTCTTTCACCCTTGACCCTTTGCCTCCGACCCTTCACCTCTAACTGGCTCCCCATTGGACCGAGGAAAAGTGGGCGTGAATGCTTTTTGATCCATGTATTTGCATATAGCGACCGCCCTCCAACGCCCTGGAGGCGGG
Organism: Eptatretus burgeri; assembly: GCF_056783735.1. NCBI lineage: Eukaryota > Metazoa > Chordata > Myxini > Myxiniformes > Myxinidae > Eptatretus > Eptatretus burgeri. The sequence continues at coordinate 74,033,193 of NC_140974.1, read as the reverse complement.
GCCAAATCGCCCCTCGCTCACGGATTGGACGGAACAAAAGTGGGCGTGAGTCGTTTTTGATCCGTTTTTCTTTGGAAAGTCTGTGATGTCTCTGAATACGCTGCTCGGTGCGCGCCCTGCACGAGTCCAGTATCGGTGCCCACGAGTGGCGCGAGATGGTGTGGATGCGATGGTGGCGAGTTGTGACGGTAAAGGTCGTGGCTGTTGTTGTGAAGCGGCGTTGTGGTTGGTGGTTGTTGTTGTGAGGCTGCGTTGTGGTTGGTGGTTGTTGTTGTGAAGCGGCATTGTGGTTGGTGGTTGTTGTTGTGAAGCGGCATTGTGGTTGGTGGTTGTTGTTGTGAAGCGGCGTTGCGGTTGGTGGTTGTTGTTGTGAAGCGGCGTTGCGGTTGGTGGTTGTTGTTGTGAAGCGGCGTTGTGGTTGGTGGTTGTTGTTGTGATGGCTGTTGAGACGTGGTTGGTGGTGGTAATAATGGCGGCTGGTCCAAAATAAAGATAGTAAAAGAAAAACGGCTATCCTGAAGAGTCGCAGCCCGACTGAATGACATTTATTCCCTCGAAACAACGGGTTTGGGCCTAACTACACATATACTTACCGAGATATCTCACCTAAGGGACCTGAATGGTGGTTTGTGAATTTCGTCAACCACAACACTACCCCCTCCCCTTTTTACAGACTCGTCCCGAGTCGTCAAATTTTCGTGTGCCATCATGTGTAGTTTTCCCCTAGTACATTTTACCGACGGATCCCTGAGTGCGACATTCATGGTATTCGTGTCCCCAAAATAAATAACCTGAGGGCTGCGTAACTATCTAAACAAACTCACTCACACGGACGACTTAAATAAAATTGCCGGCGCTAAGACAAACATGCCGGGGGCGCACTCATATTTACAGTACATCTTAACCTTAACTTACAAATTTTACACTAAACCATGGCCCAGGATCACTGAACTCTGCAAAAAGAAAGCAGTTAGCAGGGAGCCAGGCTGCTCGCATGCAGTCTCTGGCTCAAACAATGCAGGTGACAGGGAACGTGGCCAGCTGCTCACATGCAGTCCAAGGTCTTCCCTTTTGAACTGAACGCAGTGAACCACAACGGTGCATGGGCTGCACAAACGTAGTCTCCGTGCCAGCTCAAGTGGCACACGCAATGAACACAACGAATGGATGGATGAATGGATTGAACTGAACGCAGTGAACCACAACGGTGCATGGGCTGCACAAATGCAGTCTCCGTGCCAGCTCAAGTGGCACACGCAATGAACACAACAAATGGATGGATGAATGGTTGGACGCAAACACGGTGCACGGGCCGCCACTGCAGGCCCGTGTTGTAGCTGCCAACAGGGCAGTTCTCGCAGCTTGCAAACTGTTGCCTTGATCCTGGCGCACATGGCAATGAACAGGGGGGTGGGGCAAAGCAAAATTGAACGGGGCTGATGAGCAGGGGCAGTGGGCATGGCATGGCAAAGGCAGCAGGCAAACACAGCCCGCAGAAGAAGGCCGCTGCAGGCAAACACAGCCGGCAGATGAACTGGCCGGCACAGGCCTTGAAGAAAAACAGCCAGCCGGCAGATGAAGTGGGCCGGCACAGACCTTGCAGCACAGCAGCTGCAGACGATCCAGCCGGCACAGGCCTTGCAGCAAAACAACAGCTGCCGATGAGGTGGGCCGGCACAGGCCTTGCAGCAACGCAGCCAGCAGATGAAGCTGGCCAGCCTTTGCCATTCAGTGGAGGTTGGTGGAGGGAGTGCGGTGGTGCTGGCCACTCGGAAGGCGGGCTCGGACCTACCCTACGGTCTCCCTCCCAACCTATCGCCTTTGCCTGTCACTGTCTATACCCACTCCCTTAATTTGTCAAAAACCAATTTAGCCCCAACTTATTTTTTATTACTATTATTATTATTATTTTTTTTTTTTTTACTTCCCCACTATAAATCGTCCCCTAACCCCCTGTACTGTCCTTGTTCGGCTAACCTATTCTGTCACCTAGCCTACTCCCAACCCCTACGTTCCCTTCCCGGAGGGGAACAAGGGAGAGCTGGCGTCCTGTGCCGAGGCCCAACGAATCCTCAGAATGGCCTCCCCAGAGTTCAGCGATCTATAACTCAAAGTGGGTCCAGCGGCCCACAACGAGAGCGAGGGGATGGATGGTGCGGAGGGGTACACTTCCTAATCTACCCTATCCATTTAACTGTTAAACTACCCCGGGGCTTTCAACAAGCGCCTCTCGCTTAAACTATTGGTTCTAACAACCCAGATTCCCGTCGCCTGTGTTGGTGTCCTTACAATTTCGGGCCTCGCCCCCCAATTTTCTTCCCGTGCCCTCACACAGTCTCATGGCTGGGACACGTGGCTCCCTTTGGCAGGCACGACCCTCTGCCGATTCTCCGACGATGGCAGCCCCGGGCACTACACTGCCTCCGAGCCTACCAGCTCCCTAACACCGGGGAGTGCCCCCCATGGCACCTCCCCTGAAACGCACACGTGGCAGGCTGGCTTCCCAGGCCCCTTTCCGAGGGTCACCCGTGCCCACAACACTGCCCACGCGGCTAATGGCGCCCCGGGCCCCCGCACCAAGCAGGCGCACCCGTGCCCACTATGCTATCCCGGCCCCCCATGGGCCCTTGGCCTACCACGGCCGACTAGCCTGGTGCCCGGGGTACCCACTCAGCGATACTCACCTTTCGCAGCCACGCTCCCAGCCCGTCAACAGGGCTCCTGCACCCCTCCAAACGGGTTTCGAGCCTACATTCACACCAACAACAAAACGACCTCCATTTTTCAATTTGACTAACCCAGCAAACTCAGTCTACACTGACCCCGGGGTCCCTTGGGCGGGAGTCACTCCTCCCCCCAATCACTCATCGCACCATGCATTCCCCATTCGCTCCACTCACACAGACCCGCTGGCCTCACTCACTCACCAAGCACATGCTTCCACTTCACTCACCAACTCTTCAACACACTCACCGCTGAACTCTGCCATCCTTCTATCTGCATCCCCTAACTAACTCGTGCTCCCACGTCGTCCCTTACACTATAGCACGTTCCTTTTAACACTACGTAGCTAAACTACGTCCCCTCTACACATTCACAAGTCTGTCACTGTCTCCAAATCTCTAAAATAACTTTCCCAACCTAAATCTGACTACAATCCCTCTACCTAATCCATTCCACGGACTCCATGAGGACTTACCCCTGCCCCATGAAGTCGGTCTAACTAAGCTAACCCTTCCCCCTAACTAGTTTCCATCCTGTGCCCAGGTAAGGGGGTCTTCCACCCCTTGCCCAGGAATCCTGTGCACCCGAAAGTGAGGCTTGTTTTTTTTGTTTTTTTTTTGTTTTACATGCGCAGCACCAGCGCGGCAACTCACAGCTCGCGCACTTTGCCCCTGCCCGTGACGTCATGCAGCTGCACGTGTTCCTCGTCCCTCCTTGGACGGTATCATCCGGCAGGATACCCCTCCTGCCGGATTCCGACCCCACGTGCAGCCATGGCGTCACCGTGCGCATAAAAAAAAAACACAAGCCCCACGTCTCGAGGGGTTCCCCACGCGAACACATGTGCTTTGCCCGTTGGAGCTTAACACACACGATCGCGTGGAGAACCCCTCCGGTCCAAATCCATAATCCTGCCTAAGCTTTGTCCGTCCGCGGGATCGGCAAATCCACCGCTGGCGTTTCCGGACCGGGACTTCACTCTCGCAAGCGAGCACGTGGGGGCCTCGTGCGTTGCACAGCACTGACCTCGTGCTCACTGCTGGGTGAACCCGGCACGGTCCCCGAAACAACTACAGCCGCTACCCGGCTTTTGTTCCTCTCATGTCGCCGTCGTCGCCATTCGACCCACGCACACCTGCGTGTTACGACGCTCACACTCCACACCATTAAACTCCCACCGCGAGACGCGGCTGCATGTTCACACATGCCGACCGACATCTCCCTTACATACCGCTCTCTCACACACACGGTCTCCCTTGCATAAACCATACCACTCACACGTGGTGCTCCATTCACTCGCGGCCTTCCACTCACTCGTGCCTCACTCATACACCGTGCCTCACTCACACACGCGGGGGCACTCAACCGCGGTGCTTCATCCACACACCGTCCCTCACTCACACACGCGGGGGCACTCAACCGCGGTGCCTCATCCACACACCGTCCCTCACTCACACACGCGGGGGCACTCAACCGCGGTGTCTCATCCACACTGGCCGTTTCATCCACACACACGGCCTCTTCCACACACGGTGCCTCATCCACACACGGCGTGCTGGGAAGCACGTACTCTGGCACCATCGCCACCACACCACTCACACACGGGGTCGCTTCCACACACGGGGACGCACTCACGCCTTGCACCACACACACAGGGACAACCACACTGGGGATTCTTGTCCCCACAAGGGTCTCCGGGGCCTCTATACCCCCCAAGCTCTCCGTGCACCTGTCCGCAGCACTCGTCCCCTCAACCCCGCAAAGCACGACCGAACCCACCTGGTCGTGACTCGCCTCAAGGGGGCATACTCCCTCCCCTCGTTCCTGGAGGAGGCCATCCAACTGCTCGAACCGGGTCTCTACCCAGTCCGCGAGCTCACCCCCATTGTCCTCCACTACCTCCGTGTGTGTTTGTGTGCGTCACTTACCCCGTCTTCATCGTGCAGTCTTCCCTCTATCGTTCCCATCTCCCGTGTCTCTGCCAACTCTTCACCCTTTACCTCCCTTGTCTCCACTATTTTTATTTCCTTTGTCATCACCTCGTGTCTCGTCTCACACGTTTTGGTCTCCCCATTTAATTTTTCCCTTTCGGTCATCGTCACGACCCTCGCCCAACACGCCCCCCGAATTATTTTTTTACCCGCCTCCACCGCGGGCCTGTCAGCCGTTGCACCCCCTCCCAGCTCGTTCGTTCCTACACGTGGAGTCGCCATTTTAAGCTCCCTGCTAACGGCCTTCATGCCCGCCTGCAGGCATCGGCCCATGTTCTGCGTCTCACCCCGGAGCTTTTTCGTTTCTTTTTTCATTTCGTTTTTCATTTCATTTGTATTTGTATCCATCTTTTCGTTCATGTTCGCATTTATCTTTTGTGCATTCGCATCCATCTTCGCTGTCATTTCCGCATTCATTTTTGCCAGCATGGTGAATAGCTGGGCCATGTCGGGTGCGCTTGGGTGAGCCGTTTCGGCAGGGGTTGGGGAAGGGTTTTGGTGGAGAGGGGGAGGGGAGGTGTCATACACCGCGGCCGCTGCCGCACCCATTTCGGGCTCTGGGTTCAGTTGGGCGAGTTCGTTTTCCTGTACAACCAACATTTCCTGCACGGGGATTTCATCCTGGACCATGGATCCTACACATTCTACATCCATTTCTAATACCCCCGGCTCCCACTCGCCTTGAGACGCCATCTTGCTTCTCTTAAAGGGTTAATTTAGCTCGCTCGTAATTTGGAGGGAATCGGGGGTCGCTCCTCTCACCCCTGGACCGATTCCCGTGAATTTAGCCGGAGACAGGAGAGCCCGTTTTCCCGTTCTCCGATACCAGTGCCGCGAGGAGGGCGATGGGTTTATATCGCACGACCTGACACCAGTGTTGCGGATTCGCGCCCGCCGGCGTGCTGACGGCCACGTAACTCGAATCGCGGCACATCGCCCACCGGACGGACAATCCAGTCGTGACCCTCTCGGACTAACGCCGGGAACTAGTCACGGGTGGACCTTTCGGTCTCACCACGATCGTGCCAATCGGCCCCCGCGTGGGATAGGGTTGCTCGCCAAATTCGACCTACCTAAGTACCCACACGGAGGGTAGACCGGGCGATCGCACCTCGCCGCAGGTCGACTTCGGACACGGGCCACTTTAAGCGACCCGTTCCGTACTATCGGGATAACCGAGCGGTGTTATTCGTCGGCCTCGACGGTTCGATTAATTATCGGGCGTTTTAGCCCACGACCAACCCTTTACGTGAAGCAAGATGGAGATTCAATGAAAGAAAAGACGAAGTGAAGCGGGAAAACAGTTCAACATAACTCACATTTATTTCGCGATGAACGGAAAGCACACATATACAATTACACCAAAAGCAAATGTAAAAGGAGAAGGCAATGCAATATTACACAAAAAGCAAATGCAACAATGCAGATCTATCCGACTACCGAGCACACGGCAACACTTATACAATTTTACTTCACAGACGGCGCCGACAACACATGTACCCAAAACAAAAGAAAAAGAACCACCCTCAAGGATGAGGCGGGCCTGGGGCCGAGACCGGGTCGGGCCTACCCGTCTGATGATGAGACGCGAAGTGGCGGTGGTGCCTCAACTCCGCGGGCCTCGCGGACAGTGTCTGGTAGGGGGTGGGAAAGGGGCCCCCTTTGTCGCACTATCTCAGCGCGGGGGGAAACAGGAGGGGGTTGCTGATGCTCGGGGGAAGGAGGATATCACCCTGTCTCGGGTCCCGCGGCGAGCGTCTCCTCCTCGACCTCGGTCGCGTTGCTGGCCTCTCCCTCTGCAGCTCCCGGCACCGACGCGAGCACCCCCTCGTCCGCCTTCGCCGCCGCCACCTCTCCACAGCTCCGTCTACTCGCCCTCTCCGTCTCCTCTCTTGGCTCGTCCCAACTCTTCACTCTTGACTTCTTTCCAGCTCCACCGACATCTCTCTTGAACTCCGCACAACTGCCTTTTCTGACGAGCGCAGCCGTTTATATAAGCCCCGTGGCTTCGCTCTTTCACCCTTGACCCTTTGCCTCCGACCCTTCACCTCTAACTGGCTCCCCATTGGACCGAGGAAAAGTGGGCGTGAATGCTTTTTGATCCATGTATTTGCATATAGCGACCGCCCTCCAACGCCCTGGAGGCGGGGCCAAATCGCCCCTCGCTCACCGATTGGACGGAACAAAAGTGGGCGTGAGTTGTTTTTGATCCGTTTTTCTTCGGAAAGTCTGTGATGTCTCTGAATACGCTGCTCGGTGCGCGCCCTGCACGAGTCCAGTATCGGTGCCCACGAGTGGCGCGAGATGGTGTGGATGCGATGGTGGCGAGTTGTGACGGTAAAGGTCGTGGCTGTTGTTGTGAAGCGGCGTTGTGGTTGGTGGTTGTTGTTGTGAGGCGGCGTTGTGGTTGGTGGTTGTTGTTGTGAGGCGGCGTTGTGGTTGGTGGTTGTTGTTGTGAAGCGGCGTTGTGGTTGGTGGTTGTTGTTGTGAAGCGGCGTTGCGGTTGGTGGTTGTTGTTGTGAAGCGGAGTTGTGGTTGGTGGTTGTTGTTGTCATGGCTGTTGAGACGTGGTTGGTGGTGGTAATAATGGCGGCTGATCCAAAATAAAGATAGTAAAAGAAAAACGGCTATCCTGAAGAGTCGCAGCCCGCATGAATGACATTTATTCCCTCTAGACAACGGGTTTGGGCCTAACTACACATATACTTACCGAGATATCTCGCCTAAGGGACCTGAATGGTGGTTTGTGAATTTCGTCAACCACAACAATACCGATATATCAATATCGGGGAGGGGGGGGAAATCAACACCAACGGAGCCCAAGTCAGAATGCTACCAAATTTGGGTTACAACATTAGGCCAGGGCAGGGATGTTAAATTGCGGAGGCCACGCCGATCACGTGACCGGAAGTGTGTCAAAATGGCGGACTCCATAAATTTTTGGGAAAATCATGTAAATTCCTTTATAAAAATCTTCCTCTCCAGACCCACCAGTCAGAATGCTACCAAATTTGGGGTACAACATTAGGCCACGGTACAGATAAGCTACAGGTCCAGTGGTCCTATTTTTTTTATCTCACCTGGAACATAGCTCCGGGGAGCTTATGGGATGGCACGTCGTCCGTCAGTCTGTCCGTCCGTCCGTCCGTCCGTCCACAAATACTTTCAACTTCTTCTCAGAAACTACACACAATTCCGATGAAACTTGACCACAACCTTTATCACCCGTCATGTACCAAGTTTGTTCACACCATTAAAAAAAAAATAAAAATCCATCGGTATTTACTTTCTTCTCCATAGAATATTTGTAGGTCATCCACAGTGGTTCTCTGGTCCCTGGAATGCCGACCAGTGGTTCCCTGGTTACCTTATCCGGCCGCTATAAGGTGAGCGCCCAAGGGTATCGCATATATATATATATATATATATATAGATAGATATATATATATATATATATATATATATATATATATAGATAGATATATATATATATATATATATATATATATATATATATATATATATATATATATATATATGTTTTTTTTATTAACACTTAAAAACATCCCTGTGCACCCCACGGGTACAACCAGTGGTTTTCAACTCATTCTCCGAGTGCAACGGTTCAGGAGTGAATTTGGGTTAAACACACAAAGATACTTCTCAAATTATGGAACGGTTCATGTCGTGCACAGATGTACGAAGAAAGAAAATGGTAACAGATGACGTCATCAGGGTGTCAAAAATGAAAAAAAGACTATATATATATATATATATTTTTTTTAAGCAAACTGCCAATTATTGCAAACTTTTTTCAGGTCTGAAAAATAACAAGCATGTGGCCTGCCACATTGTGTAGACGTCAAAGTATTTCACATTTCGCTCGCACAACAAAAAAGGAATGTTATTTTAACGGTTAGTGCGCGACAGCAGAATCCATTTTCCCGTTTTACATCTGCAGAGTGAACGATAAAGCTTGTACTCCTTAATCGCCATTTTCCTCCAATTAGCTACGAGTTACCTCGCCGCCGTTTCTGCGCGACAGCCTGCAGCAGCACCATCATCTGGTTTCGTAGCTCATTGCTTGTCCCAGTTGAGCACCATCCATCACGCTCGGTGCACACATTTTCAGATCCATCGTTCTTGTGCACCAGCGCTTGTAGTCTGTGATGCGAAGAGAACAATCTGGTTGACGCGGCACAAATGGTCTCGTCAAAAGACCCCTTGTTTCTAATGCAAGGCCATTAAAACCAGTTCTATGGTGCGTTCACATATCCACCTCAGATACTGAAGACGTGACATGACATCAGTCTCCATTGATTTGACTTCAACACGACCAATCAAATGGAATGAAATAGTCACCGTCATCCGGGTGTTATTTTGGCCAATCAAATCAGACCAACACTTCATTTGCTCCAGTCAAACTTACGAATCGGCATGCAAGTCACACAGCTGGTAGTACATGTTTCGGTAAGGTGGAAGTGCACCCTCTTTGTAGATGTATGCAGAGTCCTGCCCACACATGGACAAGCAGTAGGATCAGTGATGAATAAACACCATACAATCCAAATTAAACTTGTGAATCATTCAACAAAATACATTTTACTTTCGTTCCCGACCTACCGATATTCCTTGCCCTTCTCAATTGGCCCAACTCCCGTATTGTCGAACCTTCTTCCTCAATCATACAAGACTCGAGCACATATTTTGCCGGACCCAGGAACAGGGGAAAAGTAGAACGGCACTCAGTGGAGTGCATACCTCCGCCGGGCTGAACAGTTTACGTTTTGTATCCCACCAACAAGGCTGGCTCGTTATCCGGACCTGAACCAAAATCGAATCAACTTTTTAAGATATCCTGCTATATATCGTTTTTGGCCCCATCTCTCAATGGTGAAGAATCACTTTAACAATTCTAGTGTTCGGATATGGATCTTCACCAAAATCTAATCAATTCGTCCTTGTCACACACCCAACTTCTCCACCAAATACGTCGACAAGCTTTTGAGATATCTTGCTCACTGACAAACAGACGGGGGTGAAAATATAACCTCCGTCGAACCTTCGGCGACGGAGCTAATGAATAAAGACTCAGAAGAGTCCAACGTGATAATATTTACAAAGGTATTTGCATAATTCTTCCGATTACAAAGAATTAGTAATAGGCGCCCACAACCATCCATGCCCATGTCGGGGAACGTCGGCCGAGGCCCTCCATTTTCTTCCCCCTCATTTTTTTTATCGTTATTCGCTTTTGAATTAGTTTTTTTTTTTCCACGACCACTTGAGCGATTCACATGAAACTTTCAACATCGGAGCACCCTATCCATGGAGAAGTTTTTAACAAAGTTGTATGGAAAATGCAGCTGGTGTTCCCGAAAGCTTGTTTTCCGTGGGCATGGGTTGCAGGGCGTTTTACGTATCCGATGCAGGACACTCGATTGAGGGAGCAGGAATTTGGAAGTTGTCCCGGGTCATCGACCACGGACTGGTCGACTTTCATGGGAGCAAGTATTCTAATATGGTCAGTAGATGGACTTTGTGAAATTTTCATTTTCAGCTGACCTATACTAGGAAGTCGCACCACATATCATTCTTCTTTTGTATGTAGCACATGGCTGTGGGTCGCACAATTTGCTGGGGGCACGGCTGTGCGACTGATGCAGTGCCCCCTGTAGGTTAGAGAAGGGAGTTGGAATTTGGTCAGGTTGCTGACGACAGCTCCCCTACTCTTCACAAAGGACACCGTGGTATCTTTAACGTACACCAACTAATGCCGGGAGATGGGACTCCCAGTTTAACGTCGTCCTGGGGGACGGCGCACACATTGATGCCTCGTCCTGCACGCGAAGCATGAGGACGACAGTTTATAGTTGTGTTGAGATTAAAAGCAGTTAAGACAGCTCTGAGATGAGTGTGCATACCTCTTGGCTATCCTGCTAACCGTTACACATAATTGATGCGGAGATTCACCATCTGGCCGAACTATCGGATCTGTACCTACCATCAGATCTGCCGCGCCATTTTCCTGAATGCAACACACCAATCGATCTGTAAGAACCTGGAAGGTGTTTAAAACGAATGTGAATCCATTCAGTTTCAAACTTGTATGAGAAAAATTAAACGGTGATGTGAGCACAACGTCCAAAGTCGAAACAAGGAAATGCATCCAATGCGTCATCGTTACCAAATGGTAAACTTTATCAGGGTAGATCAGGCTTATCACCAATTACCAAATTTCCGTGCGATCCTTTGTACCTGTTCGATATGTTCTCAATAATCTGCTTCATTGGTGGTTTGTTAGATCTTTCCCTTTTTTTCTCTCACTTATTGTAGGCAATTTGTGACAACAGAAACACATAAAAAGTTAACAAAAGTCCAACCTCACGAATTAGCTTGAGACCCCGTACCTTTTGCATTGTAAAATACTTCAGACACTCAAAATTGAGACGCAACGACGCTGGACCAGAGAAGAAGCAACGAGTTAGATTTGCAACCTTGAGACTTACTTGCACGACTCGACAAAATCATTTTGTACCCAACCTCAACCTGGGCCGGAGTGCAAGCACGTTCGCCTTACGCTGTGCAAGTTTTTCCCGGTGATGATCTTGGTGCGACCTTCCGCCGTCGTCTCTGTGTTTTCTGTGTTGTTCAGCTGTCGAACACTGGCAGGTTGCGGAGCTGGGGAGATGAGCATTCGCACAGGCGATCTAAATACGAGTGTGTGCAAACTCATTCTGCACACCGTGGACAAGCGTGGCCCATCTTATTGTATACGTCATCGAAAGGATACAGAAGTTCGACATCGGCAAAAGTACCAAACTTTTAAGAATTGGAATGTAACAAAAATCCAGAGACACTGAAGAAAGTTTATGTTGACATTGTTCTTACAAGGTGCTTACCGAAGATAGCAACCTGACAGTTTGGCCCCATACCATAAAACAGGAAAAAAAAAAAGACAAACAAAGGTTCGATACAAAGAGACAATTGTGAACAAAGTAAAACGTCAAAAGGCAAAACGAAGAGAGAAATCTCATAAAAAGGATCGAAACAGAAAAGAAACAATCGAAAGGAAAGAGTCCAAATTATTTTCCATGTTGTTCATTTGTATTAGCTCAAACATTTGCACGTGACTTCTGTGAACCAATGCAGGATAAAGTCGTCATCAATTAACGAATTATTTCACTTCTCGTGGTGCGGTGTTGCGGCGGCTCCAATATATGCCTACCTGGCTTGCTGATAGCACCGGGCAGGTTGTAGTTGTAGGTGCTCCGTTTTGCTTTCACTGACAATACGGAGGACAAGCTTCCTGGAAGAGAAACACAAATGTATATGAAAGCAGCTGGGCCAATGCAACATCAACGAGTTATTTCAATCACAGCATCATAACTGTATTTCTAAATACACGTCTATACACAGTGCACATTGGAAGTCTACATCCCATTTCAAAATTCTCACCTTTTGTTGCCTTATAATCTGGAATTAAACAACATTACATCAGACTTTTTCCACCTTTATTTGCACATCGTAACCCACAACTTCCAAATGAAAAACACATTCAACAAATTTCAGAAAATTAATTTAAAATACAAAACTAGAATATCTTGGTTTGATAAATGTCCACCACCCTCAGTTAATACTTGGTGGAAGGACATTTTACAGCCATTGCAGCTGTGAGTCTGTTGGCAGAGGTCTCCACCAACTTTGCACACCTTGATTGGACAATATTTGCCCATTCTTCTGTACAAACCTGTTCAAGCCCATCAAGTTGTGGTCAAGTTGCGTGGGGAGCATTGATGGACGGCAATCTTCAAGTCATGCCACAGATTTTCGATTGGATTTAGGTCAGAGCTCTGACTGCGCCACTTGAGGACATTTATCCTTTTGTTCCTTAGCCCCTCCAGTGTAGCTCTGGATGTGTACTTGGGGTCGTTGTCGTGCTGAAAGGTAAACTTCCGTCCCAATTTCAGCTTTCTTGCAGAGGGCGGCAGGTTTTCCTCTCGGATTTTTCGGTATTTTATTCCATCCATTTTGTCTTCTATCTTGGCAAGTGCCCCAGTCCCTGCTGATGAGAAACTTCCCCATAACATGATGCTGCCACCACCATACTTCACAGTGGGGATGGTGGTCTTTGTGTGATGTGCTGTGTTGGGTTTGCTCCAAATGTAACGTTTTACATTTAGGCCAAAAAGTTCCATCTTGGTTTCATCAGACCACAAAACTTTTTGCCACATGGCTTCAGAATCTCCAGAGTGGGTTTTTGCATTCCTCAAACAGGACTCAAGGTGGACTTTTTTGAGTAATGGCTTCCCTCTTGCTACCCTTACATACAGGCCAGACTTGTGTAGTGCTTGGGATATTGTTATCACATGCATACAGTGACCAGTCTTTGCCATAAGTCATGTAGCTCTTTCAAAGTTGCCATTGGCCTCTTGGTGGCCTCTCTGATCAGTTTCCTACTTGCTTGGTCATCCAGTTTGGAGGGATGGCCAGATCTAGGCAGGGTCTTGGTGATACAATACACCTTCCACTTCTTAATGATTGTCTTGACTGCTCCAAGGGATATTCAAGGCCTTTGAAACATTTTTTGTACCCATCACCTCATCTGTGCCTTTCCATAACTTTATCCCAGAGGTCTTTTGAAAGCTCCTTGGTGCTCATGGTTGAGTTTTTGCTGTGAAATGCACCACCCAGCAGAGGAAACCTACAGGAACAGCTGATTTTATTCTGAAATAATCAGAATCACCACAATTTAATACAGGTGGAGGGCGATTAACTTGGTGTGTGTGATTTTGAAGGTAATTGGTTACACCTGAGCTCATTTACAATGGGGGGGGGAGGGGAGTGGACACTTATCCAACCAAGATATTCTAGATTGTATTTTTAATTAATTTTCTGAAATTTGTTGAAATTGTTTTTCACCTGGAAGTTGTGGGTTACCATGTGTAAATAAAGGTGGAAAAATCCTTATTTAATGAAATTTAATTCCAGGCTATAAGGCACCAAAAGGTGAATATTAGTCCGGTGAGCTTATGTGATCGAGCATTGTCTGTAGGCCAGTCAGTCAGTCAGTGAGTCTGTAAACACTTCAGTCATTATCGCTTGAACCAAAAACACGATTTTGATGAAACTTGGCCACAAGCCTCATATCTGATGCCCAACGAAGGTTTATTGACCGCATCAAAATCTGCACTCGTTAACTGGTTGAAATCGGGCCGAAAACACGAAAAATTCCTGCCCTAACCTCCAGGGAGTGTTGCATCAGCAGCAAAGCCATTCCCTCAGCCAAAAATATGACCTGTAACCTGTGAACATGCATCGCTGTAATCAGCATCGAGGGGGCTTCTATTCAACCAATCACGTCACCAGATTGTGCACATGAACAAAATTTCGATATTGTTGTGGAATTCCGCCCGCCGGCGTGCGAACGACCGCGTCCAACCAATAGCGGTCGCTTCGCCCACCGAACGGACAATCCAGTCGTAACTTTCTGGAACAAAGCCAGAAACCAGTCATGGGTGGGTTTTTAATCCCACCACAACCTTGTCCGCACTCTACCTGCGCTACAGGGTCCGATTGCCAAATCTTTGATTGAATGAATTATTCGCGCAGGTAGGTTACCGAGAGATTGTACCTCAACGGGACCGCTTGGAAACGAACTGCTTAAGCAGCTTGCTTCCTTTTGGGATAACTGAGCGGGGTATTATCGCGCAATCCCGTTACTGGACCGGATCACTTTACCAGCTATTTAAAAACCAACTATATTCCGAGTGCAAGATGGGGCAGTTCAATGAGGGAATGGACGCAACGAACAGGTTTACATTCACACAAGGACATTTATTATAATAAAGCATGTATGCAATTAAACAAGGCAAAACACGTATGCAATTATACAAGCAACAAAAGCATGACAAAAGAACTACAACTGCCTACTTATTATGTACATTCACTTGCACTTAACAGCAGTTCCTACTTATTCGACGGGCCCACGGACACAAGTACGCACACACACACACACACCCAATAAATGGTGGCAGAGGCCTTTAATAACGAGCTCCAGCTCGGAGGACAGGTGAGCTCAAACCTCTCCACCTCGTGTGGTCTTCAAGTTGTTCGGACCTGGGCTCCAGCGAGAGCGAGCTGGATCCAAATCGCCGTGAGCTGCGATCCTTCCCGAGCTAACACGAATCCTCCCGCGCTTCTCAACACGTGCTGGTCAGACGAGGCGCTGATCCTTCCCATCGATGCGTCGCTTCCCCGAGGAACCACCTCCCGCGCTTCTCAACACGTGCTGGTGAGACGAGGCGCCGATCCTTCCCATCGATGCGTCGCTTCCCCAAGGAATCACCTCCAAGAAGAGGCCGATGAATCGCACCAAGCCGGGAACCAAAATGGAGAACAAAGAGCTCCACGAACCAAGAAGAAGAAGCCACCACTCGCAGCTCGAGCCGAGCAACCGGCTTAACTTCCTTCCAAACAGGGCAGCGTGAAGCAAAATGCTCTCCCGAGCCAAGCAGAAGCCGAAACTCACTGAACCACCAAAGCAAAAAGCTTCCGAAGGCCTCAACCCTAACGCAACCCAAGCAGGACCCGACAGTCTGCTGAACGACTCCCCTCGACTCCCTTCTCCAACTCTGCCCACGAACAAAAGAAAAAGATCTCTTCTTATCCTTCTCCCGCCCTTCCCCCGATCCCAGCGTGACTCATGCCCTCGTGCTCCATCCCCCGCTCAGCCACGGGTGGGAGGGAGTTGTTGACATCATGAGTCACGGGACGGCAGGGTGGTTCTTGCTCTCCGCAGAAGAGGGCGGAGGGATGTCTCCATTGTTCGTTCCCTAACTATTAAATTGATCCGCAGCGCATCTAATCGATTTCTGAACATTTAAACAATGGAAGGTGAGCTATCTAGGGAACAAGCACTTATCAACATAGCTGACTAAAGGAACCTGCATGTTGTGTGCAATCAAATTCCCAAATTCGTAACAATATTTTATGACGTCATTGACTGTTGCTCCTGATCCAGGTGAGCTTCAGGATCCGTGGTCCTTTTATTTATTTATTTTAAATCAGCAGACAGTCGAAAGAGCGATTTAATATTACTGTTGTTTTTTTTTTTAATTTATTTTAAAGTAATTTAGCTGACTTTTTGTTTTTTTACTGGTGGGGCGGTGACCCAACATCCCCTGCAGTCCAAGTGCCAGTGCTTGACGATACAAGTCAGGTCGGCAAGCACTTAACATGAATAGCTCGTTCACCCTATAACTGTCTGATTGCTCCCCGAAACCCCGCTGCCATTCCCCCTTCCCCTACTCCCACCCGTACACTCGCAGATCCAGGTTATTTAATTATTCATTGCTTATAATGTCAGCAACAACCACAAACGTATTAGCTATTTTACGAGAACAGTAATGACTTTTTTTATACATTCAACAGAAGAACAATTAGCTCGATGTAATCAAAACTCCGACATCGTAGGTAAAATTATAAACTGTTGGTTCAAAGTGTCTGCGTAATGGATTTAAAGGTCGACTGAACTCCATGCCTGGTGTTGGCTTTATGGTTAGAGTGGCAGGCTTTGGATCCTGGGGTCCTGAGTTCAAATCCCACTCAGCTGTTGAATTAATTCCAGGTGGGGTTAACTGGGCCTGTCATCCTTCCGAGGTCGGCAAAACGAGTGCCAACATGCCGGTGTACTGTGTCGGAGCGGCGACCCGTCCAGGATTATGCCCAATAGCCCAGGACACTGCTTAGGCAGCACCAACGCTCTGCACAGAGTGTGGTCCCAATCTCCTCTACTCCTCTGAACTCCCGCAAGAGATTTTGCTGAAGAAAAAGGTTTTTCGAATTTGTAATGATTGTTGAGCATCTTGTATCCATTGTAGTTGTCCCTCTTTGTGAGTTTGTTTGTATTCGTTGTTCTATTTCAATATTGTGGCGTGACATGGCATCGAGTCTCAGATGTGGTTTCCCTCGAAATACTCAGAAAAAATTTTTTTGGGCCCGTTATCTTTTACTTCCTCTTTCCCCAGTTCTCTCCCACTCAACTGAATCCATCCTACTCTAGTCTCCCTAACCCTCACAATAAATCCTAACTATCCACCCCCACAATCCACTCTGACCTCTGGAAAGCCAAAAGGATGACACCAGACCTTCAATCTGAAGGGGTTGGAGTAAGAACATGTGTATATATATATATGTATATATATATATATATATATATATATATATATATATATATATATATATATATATATATATATATATATATATATATATATATATATATATATATACAGTGGGGAGAACAAGTATTTGATACACTGCCGATTTTGCAGGTTTTCCCACTTACAAAGCACGGAGAGGTCTGTAATTTTTATCATAGGTACACTTCAACTGTGAAAGACGGAATCCAAAACAAAAATTCTGAAAATCACATTGTATGATTTTGAAATAATTAATTTTCATTTTATTGCATGAAATAAGTATTTGATCACCTACCAACCAGTAAGAATTCCAGCTCTCACAGACCTGTTAGTTTTGTCTTTAAGAAGCCCTCCCATTCTCCACTCATTACCTGTATTAACTGCACCTGTTTGAACTCGTTATCGGCATAAAAGACAGCTGTCCACACTCAATCAATCAGACTCCAACCTCACCAAAATGGGCAAGACCAGAGAGCTGTCTAAGGACATCAGGGACAAAATTGTAGACTTGCACAAGGCTGGGATGGGCTACAGGACAATAGGCAAGCAGCTTGGTGAGAAGGCAACAACTGTTGGCACAATTATTAGAAAATGGAAGAAGTTCAAGATAACAGTCAATCTCCCTCGGTCTGGGGCTCCATGCAAGATCTCACCTCGTGGAGCCTCAATGATCATGAGAGGTGAGGGATCAGCCCAGAACGACATGGCAGGACCTGGTCAATCATCTGAAGAGAGCTGGGACCACAGTATCAAAGAAAACCATAATTAACGCACTACGCCATCATGGATTAAAATCCTGCAGCGCACGCAAGGTTCCTCTGCTCAAGCCAGTGCATGTCCAGGCCCATCTGAAGTTTGCCAATGACCATCTGGATGATCCAGAGGAGGAATGGGAGAAGGTCATGTGGTCTGATGAGACCAAAATGGAGCTTTTTGGTTTAAACTCCAGTCGCCGTGTTTGGAGGAAGAAGAAGGATGAGTCCAACCCCAAGAACACCATCCCAACCGTGAAGCATGGAGGTGGAAACATCATTCTTTGGGGATGCTTTTCTGCAAAGGGGACAGGACGACTGCACCGTATTGAGGGAAGGATAGATGGGGCCATGTATCGCGAGATCTTGGCCAACAACCTCCTTCCCTCAACAAGAGCATTGAAGATGGGGCGTGGCTGGGTCTTCCAGCATGACAACGACCCGAAAAACACAGCCAGGGTAACTAAGGAGTGGCTCCGTAAGAAGCATCTCAAGGTCCTGGAGTGGCCTAGCCAGTCTCCAGACCTGAACCCAATGGAAAATCTTTGGAGGGAGCTGAAGGTCTGTGTTGCCCAGCGACAGCCCCGAAACCTGAAGGATCTGGAGAAGATCTGTATGGAAGAGTGGGCCAAAATCCCTGCTGCAGTCTGTGCAAACCTGGTTCAGAACTACAGGAAACGTCTGATCTCTGTTATTGCAAACAAAGGTTTCTGTACCAAATATTAAGTTCTGTTTTTCTGATGTATAAAATACTTATTTCATGCAATAAAATGCAAATTAATTATTTCAAAATCATACAATGTGATTTTCAGGATTTTTGTTTTCGATTCCGTCTTTCACAGTTGAAGTGTACCTATGATAAAAATTACAGACCTCTACTTGCTTTGTAAGTGGGAAAACCTACAAAATCGGCAGTGTATCAAATACTTGTTCTCCCCACTGTATATATATATATCAATTTGTTTTAAACACCTTGGTGATGTCCTTGTATTGAGCCTGCCATACTCCGACCCCACGACTCCTCCGACTTTTTTTCCCAAACTCTTTAACATATTCAACTGAAACTTAGTACATGGCTTTATAATGATAAGTTACACAATACGTTCGAGTTTCATGGCGTTTCCTCAATTTTTCACGGAGTTATTCCCTTTTTGGACTCGGGGGGGGGGGGGGGGAATATCACATCGGTCAGGGGACATGTGTTGAAAAGCAACTGTCGCTTTTGTTATTTCTGTTTTTGCCGTTCGTGTTTCGAGTCAACTTTTTGTCCCAAACCGTATCCTATTGTTGTGTTGAATCATCCGATTCATCTCTCGAGTTCAGTTGGGCCTAACTGCGATAGTCGAGTGTGCTTCCCCTCGGTTTAGCTCCTTTTATTCCAGTTATTGTTACTCATGATCCCTTAGCTAAATCCATTTCCCCTCCTCCCTCAAAAATTCAAACAAAATCTCTCTCCTTCACCTGGGGTGAAAAACAGCAATAAATTCAGGACGAGCAATCCAAACTCCCATTTCATTTTCCTATCCCTTCTTCCACAAACTGAATGAAACATTAATATTCCTTAAAATGTCTTCACAACATTTAAAAATAAAAAATAAAAAAAAAGTTTCTAAAATGTATCTTAAAATTCCTTACTCCACCAGGAGCAATACATTCACTTTTCCTCTTCGTCAGAATCTCTTCCTTTTCTCCTTGACGAGGCTCATTTCCCAAAACCTCCTCGCTCCGAAACGCTTAGTTCTTCGAGCCTCCTCTTTCACTTTGAGCCAAATTTTCCTCCATGCCTTCAACCAAACACATTCTCACCACCACCCATTCATCCAGGAAGTCCGTCACAAGTTATCCAGTCTGGGAATCCCGAGACACCAATTTGCCAAAGGCTGTGTGTACATGACAAAAACTTCCCCTTCACGTCCATTCCTGGTGTTAAACCCCTCCATTACAGTCCCATCCACACATCTGCTTCCCCTCGCCTTCAACTTCGTCCTGCCTCCACTCCTCCCATCCCACTCTCACCAACCATCTTAAAGAGGTTCAGTCACTCAAACTCTTGGCTCTCACCCTCAGCCATGATCTCTCTTGGGCAAGCCACATTTCAAAGTTGGCTTCCAAAGCCAGATGCCAACTGGGCATACTTCGTTGTGCAAAGTCCTTCCTTAGCAGCACACCTGAGCTCCTATCCACCTACAAGGTCTTCATCCGCAGCTTGTTGGAGTACTGCTCTCCCCTTTGGGCTGGCTCCCCTGACTCACATATTTTTCAGCTTTATGCCATGGAAACAAAGGCCTTCAAGATCATTGGAATCTCTCGCAATGAAGCTAAGTGTATAGGCTCTTCACTTCGCCATCGCCAACAGGTCGGTGGTGTCTGTTTTCTTCTGCCTCATTTCTGGTCTTGCACCCTCTACCATCTCCGTGCTTTGTCCCCCCAGGTATCTACAGGACACATGTGGTCCACCAGGAACCCCTCCTCGTGAAACTTCCTAAATCCAGAACTACTGCTCACCTCCACTCATTTATTTCTTTTTTGCCACCTGTGGAACCAACTTCCATACAATTTTCAATGTCATTCCTCCCTACAGGTCTGAGATAGCTGTTCACCACCATCTCAAGTTAACCCCATCCAAAACGATGATCTTTTCTACACCCGTTAAACCACCCCGCACCCCCCCCCCCCTTGTGTTGTGTCCTCATATATTCTGTGTCCTACCTCTTCCGCAAGTGCAGACCATGCATATACATTGAAAAAAATAAAAAAAATCCCGAGCAACGGCACACTCATTGATGCCTCACCCTGCCTGCGAGACACCGGGATGACAGTTTATAGCTGGGCTGAGATTCAAACCCAGTCGCGATGGTCCACATGTAAGTGTGTGTACCTCGAGGCCATCCTCCCATCCCGGGGCAACAATGAAGTGCTGTGTCGTCGCTGGACCTCTTCTAGATGCTAGTTTGTGTATTCTGGTAATTTGCTGGCTTTATGTGGTCAAGGAGGTTTGAAATTATATCCCTGAATGCTACAAACATTTACCTCCAATAATCGGGGCTTCGTGGACTTCTGATGATGATGATGGCCACCTTGATCTTGAACATATATCGACTGACTGCACGTGAAGCTCTCCTCTCTCTTCGACTCGTGTCCAAAAGGTCGTGCGATTGTCCACCAAATGGTGGAATTACCAAGTTAATTTTCCTTGTTCTGTGCTGGAAGGATGACGTTTCTTGCCGTTGTAATAATGCTGGGTATCGGGGATCCGTGTTGTAACATGTACAATATAAAAGATGTCGTACATCGACATCCTTTTAGTCACCGTTTTTGGAATGCTGCTGCACTTTGCTTCACTGCTTCCAATTGCTGTCACTTTCTGAAAAATCTATGGTGGTGGATCATTTAGATTTTAAACGAACAACAGTTCATAGAACCTGCAAAAACAACAAAGCTTATATTCAACTTTCGTCGTACGAATCGATGAATATTGGAAAATTAGAAGGTCTTCCGACACCACATACCTGTGAAGAGGAAACACCATACAATGACTGTAATCAAATAATTTTCAGGCACTGCAGCCTACTTACCGTGCTTACGTGCCGAACGGAGCCGGAAGTCCAACACCTGATACGCTTTGGCTTCAGGGTACTTGCGGGGATCATATCCAATACGCACCCACAGGCTACGCCACGGGCCAGTCAACTGCAAAAAAAAAGTAAAAAATAAAACAAAATTGGAATATCTTCTGCTTCATGGAGGAAAAGTTTACTCATGGAAACAACTCAGTATTTTCCATATCAAAACTCCAGTCCACATAGTGCCTCGTCTCCACGAGAACGTCGACACCTTGCCCACACTTTGTTGAGGGATGCTGAATTTGCTGCTGTGTTCTCGAACTGAGGCCGAGTTGTGATACATCCACATATCCTGACTGTTAAACATGCATGGAATTGTACCCAAATGACTGATGACTCAAGAATGCATCACACGTCCAAATGGGGTATCCGTGAATTTTTACATCAACCCTGTAAGACTGCATCAAGTTTATGTCTTGGTGGTGGAGAAACAATGCTTCTGTGCAGCTCGGTATAGTATAGTCCCGGGCTGTCTAATGGAAACAACGCACAAGTGACAAATCTAGTGAAGATTCAAGAGCCTTCATTGATGTGTATTTTAGGATATAGTAACTTATCTTCTTATCAAGACCCACATCTTTATATTGCCATCTGCCTGAGGTTACAATCTACTACCCGTCCTCCAATTCTTTCTGCCCTGTGAGGATTTTGTTTTACACACAGCTGTGAAGGTATGTGGAAGAGCAGAACCATCCATCCATCCATCCATCAGGACCATACTCTATAGCCAGTGGTCAGCAACCCAAATAAGAGCCTTTTTTTTTGTAAATTCGGTCAAAAACGCGATATCGAAAGAGCTGCAATGCACATAAACCCAATTTATGTGCCCTTCTCGTTTCGTGTGACTTCTCCTGTAGAGTTGATTTTGGATTGTTGTTCGATGTTTGGACAGTATGCTGTCGTTTTCATTTTCAAGGTGGACTTTACTTTAAACTCGCCTCGTTCAATTGGTTTCTCAGTGTGCTTTTTTAAATGAAATTCAGATTTGGAAACACTTGCTCGCGCAGGTAAGTCGATCCGAAGATGGACAGAATGCCAAATGCGTATCTCTTCACGTTGCTTTAGGTTTCCGGTAAAAAATTCCAAACTTAAAACACTATTTGTTCTTGTGTTTTTTTTAAGATCGTGCATTTCAGTCCACCTGTGTTGAAGTGCCAGAGTAGATCTGTGCCTTTCTAGATTTTCGAGTTTGGTCACTAAGCCTCTGTATTTCGAATGCCACATGTCCTTGTCCTGCAAATCGGCCAGTTCAAGTTCTAGTTCTGCTCGGTCTACTGCTGTAAATGCTGAAAAGTTGAGTGCAGAAGTGTCTGCTTCAAGGATTTTCAACACAAATGATAAAGTTCTTGCAGTTCCAGTGTCACGAGTTTTTTAGGTTCTCAGTGTCAAGTTCATAGTTTGTCTCCTCTTTGAATCGTTTCAGTGATGGGGAATGAGCCGGCAAACCTATCTCAGTGTCTCTCACAAACATTGATGGTTTTCCCTCAAATGATGGCACCTCTTCTAAAAGCAAGTGAGCTGTGTTTCCCTTTCCTCACAGCTTTGTGTTAAGGCCATTTAAAAGTCAGGTGATGTCCACCATGAAGT
Organism: Eptatretus burgeri; assembly: GCF_056783735.1. NCBI lineage: Eukaryota > Metazoa > Chordata > Myxini > Myxiniformes > Myxinidae > Eptatretus > Eptatretus burgeri. The sequence goes on along the minus strand of NC_140974.1, from coordinate 74,010,313 downwards.
GAAATCTCTGCAGCCACTGAGGATCGGTAAGTTCTGCATATTCACTGCTTCTTGATGAATGATGCAGTGAAATGATAGCAAATTACGATACCAGTGTTTTGTTTTTTTTTCAACAAAGTAACAAACCCCTTGTGTGCCCCTTTCATATTCGGTGCCCCATCGGTCACGACTCAGATCACATGGCTGGTGCTCATTTCTTTCGTCTTTAGGCAGTCAACAATCGTTGGCAAAATATCTTCTCCCCTTGTTTGGCCTTTGAGGGGCAGCAATTCAATCAGCTCTTCTTGGGGTCCTTCGGAATCCACGTACCTGCCGAGAAGAGCAACCTGTACAATGTCATCATCATCATCATCATCACACGACTCGTCACAAGCGATAGAGAAGGCCGGAGCCGAATTAATGTCCTCAATCCGTTGACTGCTGATGTCTGTTGCCATTTTACTGTTCTGTCCCTCACCGTCTTTGCAGACAATGGCATGTGTCTAATGTTTTGAACAATTTAGTTTTTGTTTTTGAAATCACTGTACAGGTGCTCCGATACTTCAACGAAGCACCTTTTTTTTATATATTCACCATCTGTGAACGGCTTTCGTCGTTTCACAACCTCTTGAGTTATCACATAACTAGCGGTAGTTGTGCCACTCGGTGATTTCATCCATTCAGTGAATGTGTTCTGACTTTGGTCTGCTGTGTGCTTCAGCTCCTTGATGGCTCTCCCTCCCTCTCTCTCTCTGGCATCTCCAACTGGAAACTTTTCAGCTAACGTTGTGTATTTTTTTTTTTAGAAAATGCCTCTCGAGTTTGGATTTTTTCGTTGTTGTTGGCGAATTTCTCACGGCAAATGTGACGTAAAGGGAGCCCAGCCGAACTTGATATGAACGCGAAGGATTCGGTCCATTCATCTTGAAATTCTCCGTTTTCCTCTTCGATCTTAAAGCCATTTCACAGTTGATGTTCACAGAACCACTGATGAATGTTGCAAACTTCTGTTTCCTGAAAATAATTAAAAGACTCAAAACGCTGATGTAGTATCAGTATTCATCAATACGGTTCACATATGGAACAAAACACACACACACACAATTTCTTGGATGTGAGAATCTCATTTCGAATCCCTCTTTGAACATTCCTCATAACTGGCAAGTAAAGCCTCCAAGTCGAAATCCCTGGATTGTTGTGCCGTTGGCAGTTTATCATATGACACAACCGATCCTTCCTATCGGCACAATGGCCACAACAAAGTAATGAACAAAAATTCACCATTTGAACTCCGATTTTAACGAATGTAAATACAATGATGCAGTGCGCGTGTCGTTTTATTTCGTTTGTTTGTACTCCAAGATAGCGGACCGCAAACACGGTGACGTCACATGCACGTGCACCCTCTATTGAAGGGGTAGTCATCAAAACAAGGATACGAGGAAATCTATCAGGTGGAGGCCATTCAGCCCATCATGCCGACACGAACACCACACTAATCCATCCACACAAGATCCAAGGAAGAAAATGCAAAAAAAAATGTTTTTAATTAATGAATTTGTTTTATTAATTTTTATTTTTTAAAAAGTTTTTGTAGTTTTTCTTTCTTTTTCTTCTTCCCCTCAAGAGAGGGGGCATGGGCTTGGTTAAAACATACAACATCAACCACACAACCCCCCTTGACAAGACCCCCACCAACAGCACTCCGTACACAATCATCCATCAATGCACTAACTACCTCAAAGTTCTTTCAACATCCCCATAACTTCCAGGTACCTATCTAATTCCAATTTAAACTAATCTCCTGTTTCTGCTTCCACTACCTTTACAGGGAGACCATTCCATGCATTAACTACTCTCTGAGTGAAAGTCCCCTCCCTTACTACCATCTTAACTCTCCTCTTCTTTACTCTCAGGTTATGGCCCCTGGTCGTATCACTGTGTCCTCTGTTGAATAATTCATCTTCACTTATTTTATCTCGACCTTTCATTATCTTAAACTTCTCCATCATATCTCCTCATAATCACCTCCTTTCTAGTGTATAAAGCCCTGTCTCCTTCAACCGCTCATCATAACCGAGTCTAGCTAGGCCTGGAATCAATCTAGTAACCCTGCACTGAACCCTCTCTATGGAATCTACGTCCTTCCTGAGTTGTGGTGACCAGGACTGCACACAGTATTCTTGATGTGGCCCTCACTAACTTCCTGTCCAATGTTAACACCTCCTCTTTTGATATATAAATGATCCCCCTCCTGAAACAGCCTAAAACCCTATTTGCTTTACCTGTCGCTGCCTGGCACTGTGCTACCTGCTTACCTCCCATATCTATTACCACCCCCAGATCCTTCTCCTGTGTGACACGCTCCAAAATTACCCCTTACATCCTGTAATCTCTTTTTCATTGTTCTTTCCCATCCCCCCAACACCTTACACTTGCTCAGGTTAAATTACATCTGCCAATCTTTTACCCAATCTATACAAGTATCAACACTTTCCTGTATCTGATCACCACCCCCTCTGATATCCACCTCACCTCCAAGCTTTGTGTCATCTGCAAATTTGGAAAGCTTACTCTTTACCCCATTATCCAAATCGTTGATGCAAATAATGAATAGTAACGGTCCGAGTACTGATCCTTGAGGTACCCCGCCACTTACATCCTCCCAACAAGACATCCTCCCACTCACAGCCACTCTTTGCTTCCAATCACGAAGCCAGTTTACAATCCAATTATCTACCTGACCAGCCACTCCACAAGCCCTCACTTTGGCTACAACCTCAGATGTGGTACCTTATCAAATACCTTCTTGAAGTCTAGATATACTATGTCCACTGCCTTTCCCTCATCCACCCAATCAGACACTGCTTCATAGAAATCTAAACGATTTGTTAAACAGGAACTACCTTTGGTAAACCCATGCTGACGACCTTTAATTCGTTTGTATATATTTAAATGGTTCCTCATCTGGTCCTTAATTATTGTCTCCAACACCTTCCCCAAAACTGGTCAAACTAACAGGTCTATCGTTTCCCAATTCTTCTCTGGATCCTTTCTTAAATAATGATGTTACATTTGCTACTCTTCAATCCTCCGGTACCTGTCCCGACTCCATCTCACTTACCTGCTCAGCCACCTCCATCAACACTCTCGGGTGTATATTATCCGGACCCGGAGTCTTATCTTCTCTGAGATTACCGAGCTGTTCCTTTACTTCCTCCACTCCAACCTGGATCTTCTGTAAAAGCCCTTCCTCACCTCCTCCATAGATACTCTCAGCTACTGGCAATTCTCCTGACTGTTCTTGTGTAAAAGTTGAAGAAAAATACCTGTTTAATAAGCCTGCCATCTCACTTTCATCAGTAATCACATGTCGTTTGTTATTTAGACACAAATCGTTCATTAGGGGATTTTTCGCTTACCTGCCCAGTGAGGATCAGGGCGTCGCTAACTCTTTGGAAGTGGGGTTCGAATGGTAAACTGAGGTTGCGAAACGGGTTGAAGTCCTAATATTGCCGACAAGATGGCGAAAATAACCGCGTCATGGAGAGCAGGCTGTGTGTGGAGCACAACGTGCAAGTCTTGCTCGCAGAATTCGCCCGTAATCGGATGCACGTTCCTGTTTATCACTCCGCCAAAATTCTCAAGTATTATTTTATCTTTTCACGACACTCGCAGAGATTTTTCTGAAAAGGAACTTTATCGATCAGGCTTGAGAGCCACAACTAAGTCCTCAAAGAGCCGCAAGTTGCCGACCCCCGCTCGATACAAAGCGTTGCTGCTGCCAAAGCAGTCTCCTGGGCTATTGGGCACAATCCTGGACACGTCACCACTCCGATACAGGATGCTCGAATGTCTCGATCATCCCAGCAAGCTGGTACTCATTTTGCAAACCTTGGAAAGATGACAGGTAGAGTCAACCCCACCTGGTATTAATTCAACACCAAGCAGGATTTGAACTCTGGACCTTCGGATCCCAAGCCTGCCATCCTAACCAGTAAGCCAACACCAGGCATTAGAGCAGAACAACAGAGGGAAAAGGACTGAAAGTCCTTCATCTGCAGCTTGATGGAATACTGCTCTCCCCTCTGGGCTGGCCCTTGCTCAGTCTTCAAGATAACTGGAATATCCTGTGATGAAGCTGGGTCTACAGGCCTATTACTTTCCCATCTCACACACACACACACACACACACACACACACACACACACACACACACACACACACACACACACACACACACACACACACACACACACACACACACACACACACACACACACGTCATTGGTATCCCTGTCTTCTACCATATTCTCCCTAGTCTTGTACCCTCTTCCTATTCCAAGCTCCATCCACACCCACACACCTTCCAGCCCTCGTTTCTGCAGGGCTCACACTTTCTGGCAGTAACCCCCTTCTGGTGAAACGACCAAAATCCAGGATCACTGCTTACCTCCTCATTTGTTCCCCTTTTCCCCCCACCTGTGAAACCAACTTCCACACTCTCTTCAGTCTCATTTTTCCCTCCAAGACTTCAAGACAGCTGTTCACTACCATCTCACATCGTCCCCCAACCATAACCATGATCTTTTCTCCCCTCATTAAACCATCCCCAAGCCATTATCTTTCCAGGTTTCAAGTTTTTCCTTCCACTCTTGTATCCATCTTGTTCATACCTCAAGAATAATTCCTCGTAGCAAGAGGGGGAGGTTGCAGGTGAAAGGGAGATGGGGTCACAGTGGGTGTTGTCAAGGTCAGAGGTAGATATCAATCGATCAATGAATTTGTTGTAAAATAAAATAAAAAATTCAAAGCAAATTAATGGGAGACAAAATTGACGCGGTGGTGGGCAGTACACTTTAAGGTGGTGGGAAGAGTACGAATAAAAGAGTGGTGTTGACAGTCCTACATGCAAGAAAAGAGAGGATAACTTATTATTATTTTGTATTCAGCCTGTGGCTGCTGATTGCATCATTGCTGGGAGCACGGCTGTGCCGCTGATGCAGTGCCCACTGTTCCCAGTAAGCTGGTACTCATTTTGCCGATCTCAGAAGGATGATAGGTTGAGTCAACCCACCTGGTGTTATTTAACGGTAGGACAGGGGCTCCAACTTACGACCCAAATATCTTAAGCCAGCCACCTTAACCATTAAGACAACACCAGGTTTAGAAGGACGAATGAATGGAGGTGAGTAGTGAGGAGTATACCGTGAGACAGCCTCAATAAGATGCGAGTGATGTGGATGTCTTTCGGCTTCAAGGCCTCAAGGAGAACAAGATAGGAATAAGTATAGGACCAGCTAAATGCCATGACACATCTGGTGAAGGCCTTGCACACTGTTATATTCTGAGGAACGACTTGGACTTGTGGAGTATTCTGAGGCAGGTCAGGTATGGGAGCATGTGCTGGAGCAGCGCGTTGCTGCGTCCACTTTCGGCCGGTACTCCAGGGGCCTCCGTCTGGCCATCCCCCAGGCAGATGCCTGGCCCATCCCCATCTCCTTGAGATGCCGATCAACCTGCTGCAACCACGAGGCACGTGGTCGGCCCATTGGGCTCCTCCACTCACGAGGCTCCCTCGCTGAGAGAATCTGGTGAGCAGGATCAGCGTCAGGAAAATGAGAAATTTTCTGAGGCAGTAAGGGGATTTGGAGGCCAACTTAGACACCATTTACCCAAAACAGGTTATAACTGATCATGAGGCTCAGGTGTTCTGAAGACTGTATTTCTAGAGGAAACCACTGAAATAAATTGGGGAATTTTCCAGCTGGACCTTAGAGCAGGACAAAGTTAAAGTGTTGGACTTATCCTGCATTAAAAGAAACGTGTGCAGTAAATTTCTGGATGATAAGTGCCAGAGCACGGGACGTCGGTGTATGAGCAATGCAACGTTCCTGGCTAACACGACTGCTCAAATAGTTGAGATTTATTGGCTTCCTCGACACTCAATAGTAAATAAGTAAGGCATGCGATCAATGCTGCCTGACCCTCACACCTGCATCGCAAATCACGACATAAACTAATGGAGATGAGATTTATGGACGTCCCACTTTGATACCAAGACGTCCCACTTTCATCGGACACCTAACCCTGACCCATGACGTTTATTATTATTCAATTGAATTTAGAATGGGATTAAAATTAATTCAATTCAAATCAAATGGAACACCAAATAGGTACAGTCCTGCATCGGAGTAATCAGAAGGAACCGGAACAAGTAAAAACCAAAGATGAAGTACATCAGGAGGAACCGGTTTAGGATTCACATTTCAGCTGCTACTCCACAACCCTCAAACCCAGCCAGGAACAGCCAAGTGAGCTTTACTCAAAAAAAAAAATTAAAAAGAAAAAAGAACCCAGATCAAAAAAATTAAATAATTCTGGCTGCCAGACCATGTGTCCGATCAGGTTGAAATTTAAAACATACATATATACATATATAGATGTAACTCATCAATACTAGATTATAATTGTGAAGTTTCACATCGATCGTTGAAGAAGTTCAAGAAAAATATTGTTTTTTTAAAGTTCTTTGTTCAATCCAATATGGCTGCCCAACCATGTGACCTATCAATTATTTGTGAACACCCTGGTATCCTCAAGGCTTAGTGAACATGTGTGTGAAGTTTTCCCTCGATCTGTCCAGCCGTTCTGGAGAAGACTTTTAAAGGTTTTTGGGTAAATCCAATATGGCTGCCCAACCATGTGACCTATGATGTCATAGGTGGGAACGTTTTGTTCCTCATGGATAGGCGGTCAAAGCTGTAAAGTTTCGCCTCAATCTGTTCAGCCATTTCATAGAAGATTTGTGAAGGTTTTAAATAAATATATATATGGCTGTCAAACCACATGACCGATGACATCATCATTATTTTTTTCTTTTTTCTGCTGCCAAATTTATCCCAAAATGACCCTCAAAAATTTTCATACCGATCCGAGGTATCGTTCCACGTATGCAATTATGACGTCATAACGAAGACACCTATGACATCCTAAAAAAAAAAAAAATTAAACCATCTCCCATGTGGAGTGCTTGGCATGTGCCAAGTTTCAATTTTTTCCATGGTGTGGTTTCGGAGACGGAGAGGTCCAAAGTTTTTCCCTTTTTCCAACATGGCTGCCACACCACGTGACCTCTGACATAATTATCACTAAAACATTCTACACGAGTCGTCGCTCCTATGGGGAAAAAAATTCATGTCAATCCGACAAGCAGTTTCAGAGAAAAACCAGACTCACGTTCTGTGCGGACAAACAAACAAAGGCAGACAGACAGACAGACAGCCGGACAAACGGACCCAAATGTAATACCCTCTCCTCTTGAGGAGGTTAATATATATGCTAATGTCAGAACATTCACACTTGCTTCTGAGCCATCTGGCCCGGGTTCGAATCCCAACTCAGCTCCAAACTCTCATCCCCATATTTCGCAGGCAGTGATTCACCAGTGTGTGTGCCGTCCATCGGATAGACGTTAAACGGGAATCCCATCTTCTGACCTTAGTTGGTGGATGTCAACAATCCCACAGTGTTTTTCATGAAGAGTAGGGAGCTCTCACCGGCACACTGAACAAATTCCAAATTCCTGCTCTGATGTCCTGAGTTGTCGTTATCTAGGCCCGGACAGTTCTCTCGAACAAGCCCACGGCACAGAGACAGCCGATCGATCGATCTCCCAGCAGCGACTCAGAGATCCCCTACATCCAGGATGATGTATTCCCGCATTCCCAAAGTCAGGGCCATGACAGAGTGAGAGAGATAGGGAGGAGAGGTGAGGGGAGGGTAGAGGCGAGGGGAGAGGGAACGGGTCAGTCCAGGGGGACCGATCGGCACTCTGACCGTGACTGCACTGCCCTGAAAAATCCAGGCAGCAGGGAAGAATGGGGAAGATTTGGCCCCGAACTCGCATTGGGGGGTACAACCACCGCGAAGAGGCGTCCCCGACAGTTGCAACAGTCAAACGTCAGGCTGGGCCAGTCAGTTCGTGAAAGACTTGGGCCAAACCTTTCCTGGCCGATCCCACTAAAAAGGTGGGAATAACTGTGGCCATTAAAGAACAAATGTTACAACATCACTTCTGGTCAAATATATAATCATTCAATTTTTGGCAATCATGGAGTTGAAAGCCACATAAAAATTAAAAATCAAATAATAAAAATCCGCCCGATTCTCTTCTTCAATCACAAATCAATCGTTTCATCATCACTGCCCTTGGTAATCATTTTCAATCGTCGATTAGCAAATTGCTACCAAACACAATTTTTTTTTTTGTTCCTTCGTATATAAATTTGCATAAAAAGCTTACACACACTGAAAGCTCACCATGTAATATGCCAGAACAGGAAGCAGCAACTTTAGCTTGTCAGGGTGAAGTGGGCTCTGGGCACACAATGCTTTTTTGGACCACACCGGCCGCTCCACAAACAGCTGTTGGAGGTTCAAAACAAAACCAAAACCCTTTAGGATTGTCCGAGTGGAACGCACGGACGATACGGTATTCCGAAAAGCCATTCTGTCGTTTGTGAAGCATTCCGAGTACCTGGCGCAGCTTCACCTCTGCATCGCTCTCTTCGGGATGGAGGTTTACACGGGTCCAGTTGGTTACGGCTGCGTCCAAAGGCTGTTGTGGTACCCCGGCGTCCTCAAAATTAACAAAAATGGCATTGTGAGGACGGCGGGCCCGACCCTGTCTGATTATGTTTCCACTTGACACCTTCGGGGTCTTGTAACCCTCTCTGTTGGGAGTGACATAACAAGTTAAACATGTGCATCCAATACAGTACAGGAGAGTTCGGTATGAGGAGGAAACGTTTTTTTTTTTTCCAAAATAACAAAAATAACGACCAAAGTGAAGAAAAGAAAACGAAGAGTGTAAACATTGAATCAACGTGTACCAGTTTAGTGCTCTAGTGTAAGCACCCGTCTCATTATTGTGTCACTTTAACTTCAAATGCCATACCGTGTTACTCCATTGATCATCTCCTAGTATCAGTTTCATTAATTCAATTTACAGAGAAGTTCCTCAAGGAGATGTCAAGATTTGAAAAGAAGAGCAGGTTTAATAGGCTGGACCTGTGTTGGATCTCAGGCCTGTAGTAATAATCCACAGGGTTGTCCTGTCGTGAGAAAGCCGGTGGCAGGAGGAAGAGCGGTACGTTGCGTTGGAAGAAATCCATTCCCTCCGTCTTTGATATATTCAGAGCATCATACATGGACACCGTTTCATTGTTGTTACCCTGGGACACTCCCAGGTACTGAAAATCCACCAATCCTGCATTCATCCCCATCACCAAAATCAATGACACGAATGCAGACATGGAGCCTGTCAGTTGGTGTACATGTTTCAAACAAAATAGTTAAGAGTAAAAAAAGATTACTGATAAAAAAAATTACAAAGTAAACAAATATTTTTCATTGACCACTGAAACAACTAAAAATCAGCCAAAGAACCCCCCAAAAAAACAACATGACAGCATTTGGCATCAAGTGGACATCACCGAATATTTCAATGCACAAGGTGAAGTGTACGTTGATTAAAAACATATATAAATATTAGCTTTAAATAGCTTTTTTTCACATTAACACCCCGAAAGGCTTCTCAGCAGTTTGGGTATCACAGCCATAACAACGCGTGGTACCCCCTCTGACATCACAGCAGCGCGTGGTACCCCCTCTGACATCACAGCAGCGCGTGGTACCCCCTCTGACATCACAGCAACGCGTGGTACCCCCTCTGACATCACAGCAGCACGTGGTACCCCCTCTGACATCACTGCAGCGCGTGGTACCCCCTCTGACATCACAGCAGCGCGTGGTACCCCTACCTTTCACACTCTCTTCAATCTTATTTGACCCTCTGGGTCTTCAAGACAGCTGTTCACCATCATCTCATATCATCCCCCATCCAAAGCAATGATCTCTTCTACATTCATTAAAATAACCCCGCCCCCCCCACCCCTCCCCAAATTTTATGCATCTTGTCCACCCCTTCCCTCATCATGACTGACTGACATCCTTTATTTATCTATCTGTCTACCTTCTTCCTCCACCATGCTGTTGGCGTTTCCCCTTTCTCCTGCTGTTCCCTTTGTTATGTTGTGCCTTGTTCTGTTTTTTGTTCTCGCTCTTCCACGAGCCCAGACCATGGATTAAAAAACATAAAAAGCCTTGCTTTCCACGGCGTCAAGCTGAGCAAGATGTGAGGCAGGCGAACAGGTCACGATTTTTATGTTAATCTACCTGACTACAAGTCATCCTGTCATCCCTTACGACTTTGCTTGATATAAACAAGCGGATAGTCTCTTGGCAAAATAAGATTCATATTTGATTGTAATGAAGAACAAGGGTCTTAACAAGAACAAGGGCCAAACATGATATATGGCACGATATCTCAACAATGTATTGGGCCCGATATGTTCTCGTGGATCAGGCATTACAGCATCATCAAGTGCATCAAGCATTACCTGACTGGGCCAATTAAACATAACATTACTCAACCAATTAGCAGGCTTTGGGTACCAGTGACATCATAAAGATGATCTGAGTGGGGGTAGTCAAGGAGAAATCTCCTCCTCCTCCCCATGGATGCCCCATGTTCTTTGCACGTGCCTTGTCCTTCAAATTCTGGGCGTTAAGCAAGGAAGCAGCACGTACCATTTTCGGTCTTTGGTACGACTCGGCCAGAGCCAAACGACCTCTTTGCCAATCTACTCTGGCTTTTGCCGGTCGTGTGAAACATCAAAAGTGAAACAAAATCAGATAAATTTCGAGGTCATTACTCAATGAGAAATGCAAAAATGATCTGAGATTACAAACCCTGAAACTTGTAGGTCGTTGTAATAATTCCAAGCACTTGACTCTTACAGGGCCCCCAAATGGCAGCCTCTTCAACACCTTGCTTCAGGGCTTTTCGCCGGCGCCGTACTCGAAGCAGCAAGCTTGTGCTGGAGAAGCGATCACCATAGACTGGGTGACAATATGGATCTCCAGGACGGAAGGAAAGTTCAAGGCGGCGTGCAGGATCTCCATGCACCTACCAAATAAACATGTTGACCATTAAAATGTACAAGATTTGAATGGTAACGTACGTGTAGTAGTCACCTGGTGGAAAGGACGAACATCGGAGGACCTAAGTTATGTATTTCTTAACCCTTTGAACCCTGATCCCGTTGGACTTTCGGCTGCCCCACCCTGGACTCCCTCGAGAAAAATCCAACCGCTCGGGTATATGGAGGTTTGAATGACGGCCGGTAAAACGGGCGCGAGGCTTCCAAGGGTTGAGTAAGAAATGAGAGATTGTTGATTCAAATCTAACTGAAGGAAGAAGCATTCAAGCATTTGGATTATGAGGAACTGAGCTTAGCTCATGACAATTACTATGTTGCCATGGACTTGTCAGGAAAACCCAGCTGGCTCATTAATGACCTTCAGGAAGCATAAAACATACAGTATTACTGGACTGGTTTACATGTCACGCCAGGTGAACTCCGCATGCCAATGAAACACTGCCAGCAGGTAATGGTGAATCATTGTTTCTGTCGAAAGAGGGCATTCATTTTACTGTTGTCTGTTTGTTTGTTTGTTTATTTATTTATAGGCTCGAACATTACGGTGCTCTCATGAGTTGTGGAGGTGGTGGTTGTGTCCTGGTGAGTCGTGGAGGTGGTAGTGGTGTCCTGGTGAGTCGTGGATGTGGATGTGGTGGTGTCATGGTGAGTCATGGAGGTGGTGGTGGTGGTGTCCTGGTGAGTCGTGGAGGTGGTGGTGTCCTGATGAGTGGTGGTGGTGGTGGTGTCCTGGTGAGTCGTGGAGGTGGTGGTGTCCTGGTGAGTCGTGGTGGTGGTGTCCTGGTGAGTCGTAGAGGTGGTAGTGGTGTCCTGGTGATTCGTGGAGGTGGTGGTGGTGTCCTGGTGATTCGTGGAGGTGGTGGTGGTGTCCTGGTGAGTCGTGGAGGTGGTGGTGGTGTCCTGGTGAGTCGTGGATGTGGTGGTGGTGTCCTGGTGAGTCGTGGTGGTGGTGTCCTGGTGAGTCGTGGAGGTGGTGGTGGTGGTGTCCTGGTGAGTCGTGGATGTGGGGGTGGTGTCCTGGTGAGTCGTGGAGGTGGTGGTGGTGTCCTGGTGAGTCGTGGGGGTGGTGTCCTGGTGAGTCGTAGAGGTGGTGGTGGTGTCCTGGTGAGTCGTGGAGGTGGTGGTGGTGTCCTGGTGAGTCGTGGAGGTGGTGGTGGTGTCCTGGTGAGTCGTGGTGGTGGTGGTGCTCTTGTGATGGGTTGTCTGTAATGGTTACACCCAAATACCTTCTCTAAGCCGTCGTGTCCGCCGAGTGCCTGCAGCACGTTGGACACTGATCTCAGCACGGCCGGAAGTTCGACACACACAAATGTCGGCAGCGGGGCCTGCACATCCATGAAACTTGGATAGAATAGGGAAAGCTGTGCAGAACAGGGACGATTGATTAATTAAAATACAAACCGGCTACAGATGGGAACTTTGACCTCAGCTTTATAAGTTATAAATCGCAATAACAAAGCATTGAAACGCAAAAAAATGGCAAAATAACAACGATCAGAGAGTGTAAGGCAAGTTTTAATAAATCAACCACAAACGTATCCCGGGTATTGTTTATGTTTATATTTTAAATCGTTGTTTAATCCTCATCGTTCAGAACAATAACAACTCTCAGCTTCGACCTTATTGGGGAACAACGTGCAGTGGTTAACCGCCTGCTTGGTGGGAACCAGCCTCGCTGGCAACATGAACACCTCATGTACACTCTCGGGTGAGAGAGGGTGAAGGATTGAGGAATGAGACTTCACATCGACCTATTACGTAAACAAAACACCAAATCATTCCATATTTCATTCATTTATTGTCCATGTAAAAAAAAAATCTACATTTAAAAACAAAATTTGGGAATGATAATGGAAAAATGGAATGTGAAACTTGAATTGTATCAAAACCTTTTTGTATTAGCGATGAAAATATGAATTAATTATTCTTTTTTTTCTCTCTCACATTCCCCACATATCATTTCCATACACAGTATAGTATTTTTTCTCTCTCTCACATTCCCCACACATTTCTATACACAGTGTAGTATTTTTTCTCTCTCTCACATTCCCCACACATTTCTATACACAGTACAGTATTTTTTCTCTCTCTCACATTCCCCACACATTTCTATACACAGTATAGTATTTTTTTCTCTCTCTCTCACATTCCCCACACATTTCTATACACAGTATAGTATTTTTTCTCTCTCTCACATTCCCCACACATTTCTATACACAGTATAGTATTTTTTCTCTCTCTCACATTCCTCACATATCATTTCTATACACAGTATAGTATTTTTTCTCTCTCTCACATTCCTCACATATCATATCTATACACAGTATAGTATTTTTTTCTCTCTCTCACATTCCCCACATATCATTTCTATACACAGTATAGTATTTTTTCTCTCTCTCACATTCCCCACACATTGCTATACACAGTATAGTATTTTTTTCTCTCTCTCACATTCCTCACATATCATTTCTATACACAGTACAGTATTTTTTCTCTCTCTCACATTCCCCACACATTGCTATACACAGTATAGTATTTTTTTCTCTCTCTCACATTCCTCACATATCATATCTATACACAGTATAGTATTTTTTTTCTCTCTCACATTCCTCACATATCATTTCTGTACACAGTATAGTATTTTTTCTCTCTCACATTCCCCACATATCATTTGTATACACAGTATAGTATTTTTTCTCTCTCTCACATTGCTCACATATCATTTCTATACACAGTACAGTATTTTTCTCTCTCTCACATTCCCCACATATCATTTCTATACACAGTATAGTATTTTTCTCTCTCTCACATTCCCCACACATTTCTATACACAGTATAGTATTTTTCTCTCTCACATTCCCCACACATTTCTATACACAGTATAGTATTTTTCTCTCTCACATTCCCCACACATTTCTATACACAGTATAGTATTTTTTTCTCTCTCTCACATTCCCCACACATTTCTATACACAGTATAGTATTTTTTTTCTCTCTCTCACATTCCCCACACATTGCTATACACAGTATAGTATTTTTTTCTCTCTCTCACATTCCCCACACATTTCTATACACAGTATAGTATTTTTTTCTCTCTCTTACATTCCCCACACATTGCTATACACAGTATAGTATTTTTTTCTCTCTCTCACATTCCTCACATATCATATCTATACACAGTATAGTATTTTTTTTCTCTCTCACATTCCTCACATATCATTTCTGTACACAGTATAGTATTTTTTCTCTCTCTCACATTCCCCACATATCATTTCTATACACAGTATAGTATTTTTTCTCTCTCTCACATTCCTCACATATCATTTCTATACACAGTACAGTATTTTTTCTCTCTCTCACATTCCCCACATATCATTTCTATACACAGTATAGTATTTTTTCTCTCTCTCACATTCCCCACACATTTCTATACACAGTATAGTATTTTTTCTCTCTCACATTCCCCACACATTTCTATACACAGTGTAGTATTTTTTTCTCTCTCACATTCCCCACACATTTCTATACACAGTATAGTATTTTTTTCTCTCTCTCACATTCCCCACATATCATTTCTATACACAGTATAGTATTTTTTTCTCTCTCTCACATTCCCCACACATTTCTATACACAGTATAGTATTTTTTTCTCTCTCTTACATTCCCCACACATTGCTATACACAGTATAGTATTTTTTTCTCTCTCTCACATTCCTCACATATCATATCTATACACAGTATAGTATTTTTTTTTCTCTCTCACATTCCTCACATATCATTTCTATACACAGTATAGTATTTTTTTCTCTCTCTCACATTCCTCACATATCATTTCTATACACAGTACAGTATTTTTTCTCTCTCTCACATTCCCCACACATTGCTATACACAGTATAGTAATTTTTTCTCTCTCTCACATTCCCCACACATTGCTATACACAGTATAGTATTTTTTTCTCTCTCTCACATTCCTCACATATCATATCTATACACAGTATAGTATTTTTTCTCTCTCTCACATTCCTCACATATCATATCTATACACAGTATAGTATTTTTTCTCTCTCACATTCGTCACATATCATATCTATACACAGTATAGTATTTTTTTTCTCTCTCACATTCCTCACATATCATTTCTATACACAGTATAGTATTTTTTTCTCTCTCTCACATTCCCCACACATTGCTATACACAGTATAGTATTTTTTTCTCTCTCTCACATTCCTCACATATCATATCTATACACAGTATAGTATTTTTTCTCCCTCTCACATTCCTCACATATCATATCTATACACAGTATAGTATTTTTTTTCTCTCTCACATTCCCCACATATCATTTCTATACAAAGTATAGTATTTTTTTCTCTCTCTCACATTCCCCACACATATCTATACACAGTATAGTATTTTTTTTCTCTCTCACATTCCCCATATACCATTTGTATACACAGTATAGTATTTTTTCTCTCTCCCACATTCCCCACATATCATTTCTATACACAGTATAGTATTTTTTTCTCTCTCTCACATTCCCCACATATCATTTTTACACAGTATAGTATTTTTTTCTCTCTCTCACATTCCCCACATATCATTTTTACACAGTATAGTATTTTTCTCTCTCACATTCCCCACATATCAATTCTATACACAGTATAGTATTTTTTTATTCTAACTCCCACCAACTTTATTACCCTGTGGTTCCCCTTTTCTAAACGTACTTCATCCCTACTTGTGTCTGTAATCACTCCTCTCCACAATCCTCTCACAAAAGGCCTCTTGGTTCATGCTAATTCCGACCTGACATTTCTCTTGATTACTTCGTTTCACTGAATTAGTAATCTCCATCACCGTGTTATTAATACGTGAACCTTTTTGGTGCATCGAAGTAGAAGCGGCTGTTTATTTAGCATTGAGTTGAATCGCTTCAGATATGCAAGAAATTCCACAGAAATCCCGTATCGAAAACAAATATCATGTTATAAACAACACAAGCCGCACAAACACTGCGTTCCCGCCTTTTTTAATGCATCAATAAAACTGGAATTTCGAACAAGCCAATGAGCACCGAGAGATGTGATGACGCGGCTGAGGTGGGGTGGGGTGGGGCGGAGCGGAGCGGGGGCGAGGCGAGGCGGGGCGGGGCGAGCTCCTTATAGCGCAGGGCGCGGCCACTCAGCCCCGTTATTCCCTGTGTTCGTTAGGCGCGTAGCTGGTCTAATCGAGCACATCCCTGTGAGAGGTTTTTTTTATTGTACTCGATCTGCGAAAAAAGAAAAAAAAAGGAAACCAAAATGGTATGTATGTACCCGTCGTGTTCGTGAGGTACTGTGGGACGAATTCTGAGGTGATTGTCTTTGTGAGAGGATCGACGTTGGTTTTTTCCCGCCTTTGTTCTCCCGAGCGAAGTGCGCGCGTTTTTTTTATTTAATAAAGCGATTGTTACATCTCATGTATCGACGCCCGTTAAACGATCGGCTTGTTTTGTCGTGTCCGCCTTCGTGTGTGATTTTATTTTTTATTTTTTTATTTTTTTTCCTTGTTTGTGAATGTCGAGCGGAATGTGTCGTTTGGGTGAAAACGAACGGGTGTGTGTGACACGTTAAATGGCGGACGTGCCACGTGCTGCAAAATGGAGTAGGAATCGGATTTTTATACAAAGTGGTAGTTTCGAAGGGCAGTGTGAACACGAGTTAATCTGGTTTAAAATTGGACGAGGTTAACCGGGTTGTGGTGTCTGGTTTAAAATGGGACTAGGTTAACCGGTTTGTGGTGTCTGGTTTAAAATGGGACGAGGTTAACCGGTTTGTGGTGTCTGGTTTAAAATGGGACGAGGTTAACCGGTTTGTGGTGTCTGGTTTAAAATGGGACGAGGTTAACCGGGTTGTGGTGTCTGGTTTAAATGGGACTAGGTTAACCGGGTTGTGGTGTCTGGTTTAAAATGGGACTAGGTTAACCGGTTTGTGGTGTCTGGTTTAAAATGGGACTAGGTTAACCGGTTTGTGGTGTCTGGTTTAAAATGGGACGAGGTTAACCGGTTTGTGGTGTCTGGTTTAAAATGGGACGAGGTTAACCGGGTTTTGGTGTCTGGTTTAAAATGGGACTAGGTTAACCGGTTTGTGGTGTCTGGTTTAAAATGGGACTAGGTTAACCGGTTTGTGGTGTCTGGTTTAAAATGGGACTAGGTAAACCGGGTTGTGGTGTCTGGTTTAAAATGGGACGAGGTTAACCGGTTTGTGGTATCTGCTTTAAAATGGGACGAGGTTAACCGGTTTGTGGTGTCTGGTTTAAAATGGGACTAGGTAAACCGGGTTGTGGTGTCTGGTTTAAAATGGGACTAGGTAAACCGGGTTGTGGTGTCTGGTTTAAAATGGGACGAGGTTAACCGGTTTGTGGTGTCTGGTTTAAAATGGGACGAGGTTAACCGGGTCGTGGTGTCTGGTTTAAAATGGGACTAGGTAAACCGGGTTGTGGTGTCTGGTTTAAAATGGGACGAAGTTAACCGGTTTGTGGTGTCTGGTTTAAAATGGGACGAGGTTAACCGGGTTGTGGTGTCTGGTTTAAAATGGGACTAGGTTAACCGGTTTGTGGTGTCTGGTTTAAAATGGGACGAGGTTAACCGGTTTGTGGTGTCTGGTTTAAAATGGGACGAGGTTAACCGGTTTGTGGTGTCTGGTTTAAAATGGGGCTTGGTTAACCGGTTTGTGGCGTCTGGTTTAAAATGGGACTAGGTTAACTGGTTTGTGGTGTCTGTTTTAAAATGGGATGAGGTAAACCGGTTTGTGGTTTCTGGGTTAACCAGGTTGTGGTGTCTGGTTTAAAATGGGACTAGGTTAACTGGTTTGTGGTGTCAGGTTTAAAATGGAACTCTGTTAACCGGTTCGTGGTGTCTGGTTTAAAATGGGACTAGGTTAACCGGGTTGGGGTGTCCGGTTTGAAATGGGATTACGTTAACTGGTTTGTGGTGTCTGGTTTGAAATGGAACTCGGTTTACCGGTTCATGATGACTGGTTTAAAATGGGACTAGGTTAACCGGGTTGTGGTGTCTGGGTTAACCGGGTTGTGGTGTCTGGTTTAAAATGGGACGAGGTTAACTGGTTCATGGCGACTGGTTTAAAATGGGACGAGGTAAACCGGGTTGTGGTGTCTGGTTTAAAATGGGACTAGGTTAACCGGTTTGTGGTGTCTGGTTTGAAATGGGACGAGGTTAACCGGTTTGTGGTGTCTGGTTTAAAATGGGACGAGGTTAACCGGGTTGTGGTGTCTGGTTTAAAATGGGACTAGGTTAACCGGTTTGTGGTGTCTGGTTTAAAATGGGACGAGGTTAACCGGTTTGTGGTGTCTGGTTTAAAATGGAACTAGGTAAACCGGGTTGTGGTGTCTGGTTTAAAATGGGACGAGGTTAACCGGTTTGTGGTGTCTGGTTTAAAATGGGACTGGGTTAACCGGGTCGTGGTGTCTGGTTTATAATGGGACTGGGTTAACCGGGTCGTTGTGTCTGGGTTAACCGGGTCGTGGTGTGTGGTTTAAAATGGGACTGGGTTAACCTGGTTGTGGTGTCTGGTTTAAAATGGGACTGGGTTAACCTGGTTAGCACAAAATGTCGACATTCTGAAACTCAAATTATTTTTTTAATTTGGGTCGTAGTCTGGCACCTTGTTGGGATTGGGAAGGGGTGGTGATGCTCTCGCTCCCTTTTGTCCAAGGTCCTTTTTCTCCTTGATCGATGTGATGAATAAAATTGTTTTTGTTCATTAAATTAACTCCAAGTGGAATGGCGTTTATGGAACCACGTTTTCTTGCCCAGCGTGAGTGTATCTCGATCCATGTGGGACAAGCTGGAGTTCAGATGGGTAACGCGTGCTGGGAGCTTTACTGCCTCGAGCACGGGATTCAACCCAACGGGCAGATGCCAAGTGACAAGACCATTGGGGGTGGAGACGATTCATTCAACACGTTTTTCAGCGAGACTGGCGCTGGAAAGCATGTTCCACGTGCGGTCTTTGTTGATCTTGAACCCACTGTGGTCGGTGAGGAACTGTTCTTGCATTTGATTGTTTAAGCTCTTTTACTACTGGAGTTATCCCATCCCCGCATCCCCACCTGCTTTTGCCCCTCGCGCACACCCACCCCCCCCCCGGCTTCATTTTTTTTGTCGCGTACGCACCCCTACACTTGTTTTTTTTTTTTTTTTTTTTTTGCCACTCCCCCCCCCCGGGCCTGTTTTTGCCACTCCCCCGGGCCTGTTTTTTGCCACTCCCCCGGGCCTGTTTTTTGCCACTCCACCCCCGGGCCTGTTTTTTGCCACTCCACCCCCGGGCCTGTTTTTGCCACTCCACCCCCCCGGGCCTGTTTTTTTTGCCACCCCCGGGCCTGTTTTTTTGCCACCCCCGGGCCTGTTTTTGCCACCCCGGGCCTGTTTTTGCCACTCCCCCCGGGCCTGTTTTTTGCCACTCCCCCGGGCCTGTTTTTTGCCACTCCCCCCCCGGGCCTGTTTTTTTTTTTGCCACTCCCCCTCCCCGGGCCTGTTTTTTGCCACTCCCCCTCCCGGGCCTGTTTTTTTTGCCACTCCCCCCCGGGCCTGTTTTTTGCCACTCCCCCCGGGCCTGTTTTTGCCACTCCCCCCGGGCCTGTTTTTTGCCACTCCCCCGGGCCTGTTTTTGCCACTCCCCCCGGGCCTGTTTTTGCCACTCCCCCCGGGCCTGTTTTTGCCACTCCCCCCCGGGCCTGTTTTTGCCACTCCCCCCGGGCCTGTTTTTTGCCACTCCCCCGGGCCTGTTTTTGCCACTCCCCCCGGGCCTGTTTTTGCCACTCCCCCGGGCCTGTTTTTTTTGCCACTCCCCCTCCCGGGCCTGTTTTTTGCCACTCCCCTCCCGGGCCTGTTTTTTGCCACTCCCCCCGGGCCTGTTTTTGCCACTCCCCCCGGGCCTGTTTTTTGCCACTCCCCCCGGGCCTGTTTTTGCCACTCCCCCGGGCCTGTTTTTTGCCACTCCCCCCCGGGCCTGTTTTTTTGCCACTCCCCCCCCGGGCCTGTTTTTTGCCACTCCCCCGGGCCTGTTTTTTTGCCACTCCCCCGGGCCTGTTTTTGCCACTCCCCCGGGCCTGTTTTTGCCACTCCCCCGGGCCTGTTTTTGCCACTCCCCCGGGCCTGTTTTTGCCACTCCCCCCGGGCCTGTTTTTGCCACTCCCCCCGGGCCTGTTTTTTTGCCACTCCCCCGGGCCTGTTTTTTGCCACTCCCCCGGGCCTGTTTTTTTGCCACTCCCCCCGGGCCTGTTTTTGCCACTCCCCCCCGGGCCTGTTTTTTGCCACTCCCCCCCGGGCCTGTTTTTTGCCACTCCACCCCCGGGCCTGTTTTTTTGCCACTCCACCCCGGGCCTGTTTTTTGCCACTCCCCCCGGGCCTGTTTTTTTGCCACTCCCCCGGGCCTGTTTTTGCCACTCCCCCCGGGCCTGTTTTTTTGCCACTCCCCCGGGCCTGTTTTTTTGCCACTCCCCCCGGGCCTGTTTTTTGCCACTCCCCCCCGGGCCTGTTTTTTTGCCACTCCCCCCGGGCCTGTTTTTGCCACTCCCCGGGCCTGTTTTTTTTTTGCCACTCCCCCCCGGGCCTGTTTTTTTTTGCCACTCCCCCCCGGGCCTGTTTTTTGCCACTCCCCCCGGGCCTGTTTTTTGCCACTCCCCCCGGGCCTGTTTTTTGCCACTCCCCCCCGGGCCTGTTTTTTGCCACTCCCCCGGGCCTGTTTTTTTGCCACTCCCCCGGGCCTGTTTTTGCCACTCCCCCCGGGCCTGTTTTTTGCCACTCCCCCCGGGCCTGTTTTTGCCACTCCCCCCCGGGCCTGTTTTTGCCACTCCCCCCGGGCCTGTTTTTTGCCACTCCACCCCCCGGGCCTGTTTTTTGCCACTCCACCCCCCGGGCCTGTTTTTGCCACTCCACCCCCCGGGCCTGTTTTTTTGCCACTCCCCCCGGGCCTGTTTTTTGCCACTCCCCGGGCCTGTTTTTTGCCACTCCCCCCCGGGCCTGTTTTTGCCACTCCCCCCGGGCCTGTTTTTTTGCCACTCCCCCCGGGCCTGTTTTTTGCCACTCCCCCCGGGCCTGTTTTTGCCACTCCCCCCGGGCCTGTTTTTTTGCCACTCCACCCCCCCGGGCCTGTTTTTTGCCACTCCACCCCCGGGCCTGTTTTTGCCACTCCACCCCCCGGGCCTGTTTTTGCCACTCCACCCCCCGGGCCTGTTTTTTGCCACTCCACCCCCGGGCCTGTTTTTTGCCACTCCACCCCCCGGGCCTGTTTTTGCCACTCCCCCCGGGCCTGTTTTTTGCCACTCCCCCGGGCCTGTTTTTTTTTTGCCACTCCCCCTCCCGGGCCTGTTTTTTGCCACTCCCCCTCCCGGGCCTGTTTTTTGCCACTCCCCCCGGGCCTGTTTTTTGCCACTCCCCCGGGCCTGTTTTTTTGCCACTCCCCCCGGGCCTGTTTTTTTGCCACTCCCCGGGCCTGTTTTTTGCCACTCCCCCCGGGCCTGTTTTTGCCACTCCCCCCGGGCCTGTTTTTTGCCACTCCCCCCGGGGCCTGTTTTTTTGCCACTCCCCCCGGGCCTGTTTTTTGCCACTCCCCCGGGCCTGTTTTTTGCCACCACCCCCCGGCCCTGTTTTTTGCCACCCCCCGGCCCTGTTTTTGCCACCCCCCGGCCCTGTTTTTGCCACCCCCCCGGCCCTGTTTTTGCCACCCCCCGGCCCTGTTTTTTGCCACCCCCCCCGGCCCTGTTTTTTGCCACCCCCCGGCCCTGTTTTTTGCCACCCCCGGCCCTGTTTTTTGCCACCCCCCCGGCCCTGTTTTTTGCCACCCCCCGGCCCTGTTTTTTGCCACCCCCCGGCCCTGTTTTTTGCCACCCCCCGGCCCTGTTTTTTTGCCACCCCCCGGCCCTGTTTTTGCCACCCCCCGGCCCTGTTTTTTGCCACCCCCCGGCCCTGTTTTTTGCCACCCCCCGGCCCTGTTTTTTGCCACCCCCGGCCCTGTTTTTGCCACCCCCGGCCCTGTTTTTGCCACTCCTGCACACCCCCCGGCCCTGTTTTTTTTTGCCACTCCTGCACACCCCCCGGCCTGTTTTTTTGCCACTCCTGCACACCCCCCGGCCTGTTTTTTTGCCACTCCTGCACACCCCCGGGCCTGTTTTTTTTTTGCCACGCCTGCACACCCCCGGGCCTGTTTTTTTTGCCACGCCTGCACACCCCCGGGCCTGTTTTTTTTGCCACGCCTGCACACCCCCGGGCCTGTTTTTTTTGCCACGCCTGCACACCCCCGGGCCTGTTTTTTTTGCCACGCCTGCACACCCCCGGGCCTGTTTTTTTGCCACGCCTGCACACCCCCGGGCCTGTTTTTTTTGCCACGCCTGCACACCCCCGGGCCTGTTTTTTTGCCACGCCTGCACACCCCCGGGCCTGTTTTTTTTGCCACGCCTGCACACCCCCGGGCCAGTTTTTTTGCCACGCCTGCACACCCCCGGGCCTGTTTTTTTGCCACGCCTGCACACCCCCGGGCCTGTTTTTTTGCCACGCCTGCACACCCCCGGGCCTGTTTTTTTGCCACACCCCCCGGGCCTGTTTTTTGCCACCCCCCCCGGCCCTGTTTTTTTTGCCACCCCTGCACACCCCCGGGCCTGTTTTTTTTGCCACGCCTGCACACCCCCGGGCCTGTTTTTTTTGCCACGCCTGCACACCCCCGGGCCTGTTTTTTGCCACGCCTGCACACCCCGGGCCAGTTTTTTGCCACGCCTGCACACCCCGGGCCTGTTTTTTGCCACGCCTGCACACCCCCGGGCCAGTTTTTTTGCCACGCCTGCACACCCCCGGGCCTGTTTTTTTGCCACGCCTGCACACCCCCGGGCCTGTTTTTTTGCCACGCCTGCACACCCCCGGGCCTGTTTTTTTGCCACGCCTGCACACCCCCGGGCCTGTTTTTTTGCCACACCTGCACACCCCCGGGCCTGTTTTTTTGCCACCCCTGCACACCCCCGGGCCTGTTTTTTTTTTTTTTTTTTTTTTTTTTGCCACGCCTGCACACCCCCGGGTCTTTTTTTTTTTTTGCCACCCCTGCACACCCCCGGGCCTGTTTTTTTGCCACGCGCACCCCCCCCCCCCACCACGGTTGTGCTGGTATGTCATTACTCTCATCTTATCTATTGCAGATGAGGTTCGTACAGGAACGTACCGTCAACTCTTCCACCCTGAGCAGTTGATCTCTGGAAAAGAAGATGCAGCGAATAACTACGCAAGGGGCCATTACACCATCGGGAAAGAGATTGTGGACACTGTACTGGATCGCATCCGTAAACTGGTTTGTATTTGTAACTGCTGTATTTATTCTTATGAGGTTAATTATTATCTCTCTGAATTGACCGTTTTTACAGCCATTTTTCCCTGCTGTGCAGGGGTTTGGCTTTTTGTGAGGCAATGTTTTATGGCCGGATGCCCTTCCTGACGCCAACCCTGGTCGCCTCTTACGACACACAGGGATATGGTACACCTATTCTAACCGGGGCATACACCGGGACCAGTACACTGGTACTCATTTCGCCGACCTCGGAAGGATGACAGGCTGAGTCAACCCCCTGGTGTTAATTCAGCAGCCAACGGGGCTTGAACTCAGGACACTGGGATCCCAAGCCGCCACCCTAACCACTAAGCCAACACCAGGCTTATCTCTCTGAATTGACCTTCATCAAAAAGTTGATCCACAGACTTGGGTGTTGCATTTGCATCGAGATAGTATCCAATGGAGTTTTCTTTACTTGCAATCTGTGCTCGTCGGAAATCTCTCGAGGGTGGTCTTCACCTGAAGATTTGGGGGGGGGGAGTGGTGGTGATGGTGATGATGATGCGAGTGTCCTCTGCTTGAAAGGTTCTCTTTATGCAAAGCAATAGGTCTCCAACATACTTGCTTAGAAACTTTTCATCAAGAAATTGTGAAGGAGGATAGTTTGAATAATTGTTCTTGGACATATCCCCTTCCCCTCCACGAAAGGCTAAATCCTAAACCTTTATAACTTCTCCACGCTCCCCCTCCCCACGCCCACATCCTCAACTCTTTGCCTCCGTTCTTCAATGCAAGTGCATTCTTGCATCACGCATTTTTTTTATTTCCTCGTTTAAATGGTGGAATATTGAACTTTGTCTTTCCCCTCCAAATCCATCTTAATATTACACCATTACTAACATCTCACCTACTCCTACCTCCAGCTCATAACCTACTTTCCCAACTTCTCCTTTCTCTCGATTCCCAATCTCAGCTGTGATATATCATGAGAAAAATTATCCAAACTACCTTTAGGTCTCCATTTACATTCTCGTCTGAAGTCTCCTGGAAATTCTGTGGAATTGTCACTCGTGGTTGTGAGCAGCCATTTTCCCCACATGAAAAACGTGGTTGAGCAAAAGGTAAACTCTGGCCAGTGTATGATCGAGGAACGACTTGGTTTGACTCGAACGTTTCAATTGGAGCACAAACATGCAGTTTCGCTTTACTTTGGCAAATTGTACGGAAACTCGTCCCGAGCTTGCATGCATGCACACGCTGTGAGGTAATTTTTCATCTGTGCGTGTCTGGCTGTGAAACAAAATTGAAATAATCATTCCAGACAGGAAACCTTTTATGGACGTCATAAAGGACTCTTATGAATATCCGATTGAACGTGTTCGATGGGGTGATGGTAAGATGGCTCCATCAACAGTGGTAAACTTACCAAATCTTTTTTTTGTCAATTTTGTTTAATTTTTCTATACAACCTGAAACTTTTGATGATATACTTGCACACAAACACCTTGGCACTTCCAAAAGCCTCCATTTTAGCAATCCATGGACAAGATGTGCCATTGTGCACCATCTTGCTCTGTGTTGGGGAATATTGAGGTTTGGGCAAAATGGGAGCTGGTAGGAAATCTCATGATTGCTTGAATTGGATAGATGCAAGTATTTGTTTTAGCCCAACTATTCCTTTTCTGAATGATCGGTCATCTACATATGTCATCAAAAGTGTGAATTTTGACCTCGTGCCCCCTCCCCAACCTCTCTTCTCAAAAGCTGTGATGAATGCCAAAACCTTAATATTGATGAACATCTCCCCTGCAGGCTGATCAGTGCACAGGACTTCAGGGCTTCTTGGTGTTTCACAGCTTCGGTGGTGGAACGGGCTCTGGATTCACGTCTCTGCTCATGGAGCGTCTCTCCGTTGACTATGGGAAAAAGTCCAAGCTCGAATTTGCAGTGTACCCGGCACCTCAGGTGTCCACTGCCGTGGTCGAGCCGTACAACTCCGTGCTCACCACCCACACTACTTTGGAGCACTCTGACTGTGCGTTCATGGTGGACAACGAGGCGATCTACGATATCTGCCGTCGTAATCTGGACATTGAACGCCCGAGCTACACCAATCTGAACCGCCTCATTGGGCAGATCGTTTCCTCCATCACCGCCTCACTGCGTTTTGACGGTGCACTCAATGTTGACCTCACAGAGTTTCAGACCAACCTGGTGCCTTACCCGCGAATTCACTTTCCACTCGCCACGTACGCGCCAGTCATCTCCGCAGAGAAGGCCTACCACGAGCAACTGTCTGTGACTGAGATAACAAATGCATGCTTCGATCCCGCCAATCAGATGGTCAAATGCGACCCTCGCCATGGCAAGTACATGGCTTGCTGCCTCTTGTACCGTGGAGATGTTGTACCGAAGGATGTGAATGCTGCTATCGCTGCGATCAAGACTAAGCGCACCATTCAGTTTGTGGACTGGTGTCCCACAGGCTTCAAGGTAAGGGATTGAATTTGTGATGTTTGGTTGAAATTATTTTCAATCTTGTGATTTAACATAATTTTGGGTTGATATCAATTGAATTGGCAACTTTCTTCCTTCCTCAGGTTGGCATTAACTACCAGCCTCCAACAGCAGTGCCTGGTGGAGATCTTGCAAAGGTCCAGCGTGCGGTCTGCATGCTCAGCAACACGACCGCAATTGCTGAGGCTTGGGCACGTCTCGACCACAAGTTTGATCTCATGTATGCCAAGCGTGCATTTGTGCACTGGTACGTGGGAGAGGGCATGGAGGAGGGGGAGTTCTCCGAGGCACGTGAGGATATGGCTGCATTGGAGAAGGACTACGAAGAGGTTGGGGTTGATTCTGTTGAAGGAGAGGAGGAGGAAGAGGGGGAGGAATATTGAATGTGATCTGTTTGTGGGGATGGTTTCCAACAGGATTTGATTATATTCAAATAGAACTTGCTGGGTTTTTTTCATTCTGTTAACCATAAATTTGAATTTGTACCCCACTAATTGTTGTGGCTTTGTGGGGGCATTACATGGTGGGCAAAATCCATATTTTTGCTGAAGCATCACATAGGCTTGTAGATTAAAAAAAAAAAAAAAAAAAAAAAAAAAAAAAAAACTTTTGACAACCAGAGGAGGGGTATTTTATTACTGGTTTTGTGGTGTTTGATCACGCTGGGTGTTTTGCTATCCCTCTCCTCGCAGCAGTTATGGCAGGGGTTTGTAATTTATTCACGGTACCTGATAGCTCACCTCTTTATGAAATGACACCGTGATATCTTTATCTCCACCAACTAATACCGGCGGACGGGGCGTCCATCCGAGGGATGGCACACTCGTTGACTCGATCTGCCTGTAAACTGTAGCTCGGCTGAGATTTCAACTCTGGCTTGTGTTGCTCCATCTGGTAATTGCCTTTAAAAAAAAAAAAGCTTTGAGATTTAAATTTACTAAATTTATGGTTTGAGTGAAAATCCATTTATGGTATTAACAAATTGAAATTCTCGTTTTGGTTTTTGTGTCAGTTATAAATTAATATAATGCAATGGTTCGGTTTAATGGAAATATGACCCTTAAATTCCTTGACCTCAAACATTAACCTGGTAATTTAAAATGTCACCGTGCATTTTATCTCTTTTTTGCCATTTTGTTGTGAAAGGCAATTAAATATCAGATTGGATCCTTCCAATTAAATTTTTTTTTTCCAATGTTTCAGCCCATGTGTTGCTTTGGCGACTAAATGGTGTTTTTTGTTCACTTCTGATCCTTGTCACGTGAGTTAGAAATCCCTGTGTTTGCTTTCATCAATCATATATATATATACATACAATTTGAGAAATCTGTTGACTTTGTGCATGCCTTAACTGCTTCACTGAACACTTGGAGGTGGTTGTATGGTTGGGGGAGTGGAGTGGTGGTAAGACCATAGACCTAACAAATTTCCCCCACCCTTTTGGACGAGTTGTTTTTCAAATTTGGAGATACCATGTAATATTCGCTCCCAAAGGAAGTGACGCTTTGCCACACGCATATATAATTAGAGAATCGGGTTCTCCCTGCCTTCTGTACCCAACCCAACTACGTGCTTTCAACTTGTTCTGTGCAGTGGTTCAGGCCATGTAAATCGATGCACAGATGTTTCTCAAATTAGTTTTCCTGTTCATCTGAAAGGATTCCATCTTTCCACCTTGTGCTGTATTCTCATGGATATTCCAAATTTTGGGTTTCAAATACAATTTGCTGTGTTTCGATGTTTCCTTCTTTTTCCACCGATTTGAGTTTGTACTCTTGAAGGCCTGTGTTTGCATTCATCTTAATAAAAATTTGTGACCAGCCTTGTTCTGTTTCTTTCCCAAGCTGAGTGTTCCACTTTGAATCGAATGGACAGAGTTTGCTATCGAAGATTGAGGATACTGGTGACGCTTGTGTGCACATCAAGGCCCACCTGTTTTTATTTACCTTGATTGGTTTGAATCGACTTCTTCCATCAAAGGACTGTTTTGACAATTAGCTCTTGGAGTTTCAAATGATTGCTCACCCTAATGAATGTCAGTTTCCATTTCCCATCCATTTGGAGAAGTGGTGGATGTAAAATTTACAAATTTGAGAATGCATAAAGTTTCACAATTGTAGAATTTTACAGTTGCTGTGGAAACACATCTTGGATATTTGTGTATCGCACACCCTTTTGGTTATAAAAAGGGAGAGATAAGTACGTGAAGTTATGTCAAGGTTGCTCCAGCGGCTGAGGGACGGATCCCTCTTTAATCATGGTTTCATCGAAAAATGGCAGGCTTCAATTGCCCCATGTCACAATCTCTTTGTGGTCTTTAATGCGATTTGAACATTCTAAGTAAATTAAGCTCACGTTACAAGTTCCACTCCAATTGAGGAATCTGGGCTGTTCAATGTGCTGGTGTACTTTTGCATGTTGTGCTTGCTTGAGATTAGAATTGTTTCTGGCCTTTGGCAGTCATTGAAACCTTCTAGCTTTAGGAACTAGTCGTGCCTCTTGTCCCTTCGACTTTGGAGTCCTCTGCATCTTGTAGGTCTTTGGGATCCTTGGGGTGTGTGCAAGGTCTTTGGGGTCTTCAGGATACAAGTACATTCCAATGGTATGTAATCAAGACATACACGTGTGAAGTCAGTGTGCAACTGATGTTCAAGTCATACAGTAGACATGGTTACATGGCTTTGTGGACTGACTTTTTTTTTTATATATATATATATAATATACAACCCGTTGCCTTACTGACAGGAATATTAGGAGAGGGAGGGGTGTGAAAAGGGAAGGCAGCGTGAGAGGAGAGTCCGTCCAGAGATGGCGGGGAGCGGGCAAGGAGGGGCAAAACAGTGTAAAAACATAGCATTAAAATGAACGACTTTTTCATGTGTCATGATTAGGGTTCAATACAGTGCATATTGCATGTGGCAGGCTGTCCAGTTGCAGTAGAAGGCTCAGAAGATGAAATGGATGGTGATTTACTTGGAAAATTTTTTTGAAGAACTTCATAAATGGAGACTCGAATGGCTGTCTTTATGTTCTGTTCGTAGACCTTGTAACATTTCAGGACATTCTCCATCTCCCTCTGCACCTTGGAACTTCAAATGCAGTTGGGATTATGTTCATCACATGCAACTCATTCAGAAAGATGAAGCACAAAGCGTCTGCAATGAGTGAATGATTTGCTCAGAATTACGTAACACGGTTGAATTAAATCCGCGTTGTTGCAAATGTGTTATCAGAACACGCTCTCCCTTGTAGCAACTACTGACCATACTGATCAGGACATGAACTGGAGGGTGCTTGTCCAGCGGCTTAAGCACTCCAATCAAATGGGTGATGAGGATAGTTGGCTTGGCAAGCGATTGCTTTGTCTGAATTCGACTCATGAACACTTTCTGTCGTTGGAACAGCTGCTAAGTTCAATTCTGGAGTTTAAATTTTGTAATCTTGCTCTCTATCGAGTGCAGCCTGTGGCTGCTGGTTGCATCGTTGGTTGGGATACGGCTTTGCCGCTGATGCAGTGTCCCCTTTTCCAGTACACTGGTACTCATTTTGTCGACCTCAGAAGGATGACAGGCTGAGTCAACCTCCTGGTGTATATTAATTCAGCGGCCAATGGGGCTTGAACTCAGGACCCTAGGATCCCAAGCCACCACCCTAACCACTAAGCCAACACCAGGCTTTGTAATCCTGCTTAGTTCAAGTGATTCTCGAGGTTATGGAATAAAGCCATGAGCGCTTGCATCCCCGGATGTTTATAAGCATTTTTTTTTGATTCCATGTCGAGGCTCGTATGAGAGCTAACACACAGAACATATAACAAGGGGAGCAGCAGACAATATGGGTGGGAGAGGGAATCACAAAACAGTGGGGAACAGAGACATGAGGAGATCTGTGGAAGGGATGGGGCAGGGAACATGGGGTATACAAGATGGACACTACAGGGACTTTCAGGAAGCAAAGCAGGGAATTTGAAGGAGGTGGGTTAACGGGGGTAGAAGTGATCAAGGATTTGGATGGGGGACGATAAGAGGTGGTGGTGAACAGCTGTTTTGAAGGCCTGGAGGAAAGAATGGGATTGAACAGAGTGAGGGAGTTTATTCCAAAGGCTGGAAAAAAGAGGAATGAAAGAGTGAAGGTGAGCAGTGATTTTGGTAGTTCTACCAGAAGGGGGTTGTTGGCGGACCTTGAGCGCTCTGGGAAATATGGGGGCGACTGGAGAGGAGATGGTGGAAGACAGAAAGACCACCAACCTGCCTGCGGTGAGAGACTCAAAGACTCAGCCTCACTGCAGGAGATACCAATGATCCTAAATGCCTTGGTTTCCACAACGTGAAGCATGACAAGGTACCCAGCGAGTCGTAGCTTATGATGACCAAACATTCGATAAAGAGTGAGGAAAGTGAAAAAAAAATAATTAAAAAAACCTCCCGATCCGGACGTAACGTCACAATGACGTTTCTCTTTGTTTACATCACAAGTGTTTGCAACAGTGTAGTTTGTTATTAATGGTATCGTATAAATTAGTGATTGGAATGAAAATGTAGAGATTGAGTTTAAAGCAGAATGAGGAAATAATTCGATCGGTTTCTAACCATGACATTCGCAGATTCGCCGTATTGTGACCGATAAATATTATTCATTCTGTTGGGATCAGTTGCACTCAGTCTTTTGCCAAAGTCCTTCACGAACCGGCTGTCTAGCCCCCTCCCTTGCATAGCATGGGTACCTCTCACTAATCAAATATATTTTGCTTTGAAACTCATAAAAATAAATCACATGACATTTGTAAAGCACATTTCATTCGATTTACTTTCTGTATAAACGATTGTTTGGAACCTGGGGACTCCCTGTCCTGTATTTTGTGTAAAACTTGTTTTTCACACGACCATCCAAGTATGAAACGCTTCATTTTACATCCGGCAATTATATATATGTGTATATATATATATATATATATATATATATATATATATATATATATATATATATATATATATATATATATATATATATATATATTGTGACAGCCCAGGGTTTGGGGCTTGCCACGTGGGGGGGAGTACCCGAGTTTCTCCTGAACACCTAGTCCTGAGGTCGCCGACCGCAGATTACTCCACGGTCCAATGGGCTGTCGTTCTTACACAGCTGTTGCGACTTGACTTAGACTGCCAGCCTCACAGGGTGACGCTTCAATGTTTTTGCAATACCTCTCTATTCATATTGGAACAGTAACCTAACTGGAGGCCGCACCTGATGATCTTCTGCAGAGTGGAACAGAAGGTGCAGCACCAGCTAACAGAGAAAATCAGGTGGGGTACAACTTCCCATCAAACTATACTTGTACACTGTGTCTGACCAATGAAGGAAAGGATGAGGAAGATGGGCGATGGGACTTGGAGCTGCGTTACTGAAGTGTTCAGACCCAGTAGGTAAGTCCTCTCTGGTGTGGAAGATATGTGACAGCAAGCAGCCCACTCCGTTTCTGCTGGGCCCGCATATCCAGCAGCTCCCCACGAACCAAACCACGTTCTGGGTTTGTTTTTATTTTATTCTGCTCCCTTCGCACTATGGTCTCCCTCCCTCTCTTCACACACTCAGCTACTCACCGGACAAGCTTTATGGCGTCTGCCCATCCACTGCTCAGCTTCTTCTCCCTCTCTCGATCTGGTTTTCTCTCCCGTACTGGACGAGGACTAGGTCCGAACTCCTTCTCTCCTCCAAAGACATGGCTTTTCCCCACAAGGACGAGGACCTTCTCCGAGCTTCTTCCTCTCCGGATACGGCTCCCCCCACCCTCCCATTCTGATCTGACTTTATCTGTTGATCTGGCTTTTTCTCCCTCTCTTCACACCAGCTATGAGCCCCTTTTCCCTCACAGGATCTCGCCTTTTTCGTCTCGTCTCTTGCGGGCCTCCTTTATATTGGTGTGCATCCAATGTGGGTGTGTCCACGATGCAGATTGTGGTAAATTCCACTGTTTCTGAGAGAAATTTCAGCACAGCCATTGCTGTGCCATTGGTGCACGAGACACTGCAGGCACCCTCCAGCCCCTCCCTCATGCACAAAATTCTCTTCACAGTACTCCACTCTATCCTACCTGCAAGATGTCCCGCACCCACCATGTACGTGAAAAGCGTTGCACCGTGTCACGAACATGACTGTGAGAATGGACACAGTCCCATGCGGTGAAGGTAATCTGAAGGATTGGTTAACGTAATCTGGCTTGGTGTACAGGTTGGGTGTGTGACAAGAACAAATTGATTAGATTTTGGTGAATATCCGGATCCAATAATTTAAAATTCAGATCCGGAATATCCGAATCTTCCTGTTTACTCCCTCCTCCAGTATGACAGACCTGAACCTCGTCCTGGTGGAGGAGTTGCTCTCTTCATCAAAGACTCCATTCCTCACTCTCCATGCACTGCTCTCACTCCCCCACACCCCCAGGAATACCTCTGACTACGGCTTCCCTCCACTCCCACCTCATGTTTATATGTGTACTGCACCGGCCACCTAACAATGATGACTCCATCTACACCTCACTATCCGAAAACATGGACCATCTTCTATCTTCTTATCCAAACTCTTTCTTCTATTCCTCTTATGTGGCGACTTCAATTGTCATCATGCCAGTTGGCGAGGTGTGGGTACCTCTCTCACCTGTCATGGCACCTCAGCAAAAGCTTTCTGCGACTCATTGGGACTAACTCAATCGGTCAACTTCCCGACCCGGATCTCAACCAATGGTACGCCATCTCATCGGGATCTGATTTTGACAAATTTCCCTGACAATATCTGCTGCTCTTCCTCCACTCCAATCGGTTCTTCTGACCACGTCCTTGTCAAAGTGGACATCTCTCTGGCTGTTATCAGAGAACCACCTCACCGCCGTCGAGTCTGGCATTTCACTCAAGCCGACTGGCAGGGTCTCCAAGCAGCCCTCAAACTGAAAGACTGGTCTATCACTGCTTTCTCCAACATGAACTCATCCTGGGAATTCTTTCAAAGAAACTTGCTCTCCCTCATGCACAGATTTATCCCCTCTCGTGTTCAGTTGTCCTATCCTTCCTCCCGCCCTTGGTTTACTGAAGCTTGTGGCGAGGCAGTTGTCCTGACACAACTTGCCTTTGCCTCATGGAAAGCAAACCCAACTGAGGGCAATCTCAGTTCTTTCCACAAAGCTCGGAACAAGTGTGTATCTACCCTCAGGAGAGCCAGAAAACAACATCTTTCTCATCTCAAGTCTGAACTCTCAAACCTCTCTCCCTCCTCAAAATCCTGGTGGCGTTTAATCAAATCTGTTTCTGGTGTATGTTCCTCCTCCATCCCCTCCCTTACCTCAAATGGCCGCACTGCTGATTCCACACGTGATAAAGCTGAATGTCTAAACTCGGTGTTTGCAGCTAAATCTTGGGTCCTAAACCCATCACTATCTCTACCCACTTTACCCAGTCGCACCCAACTGTCCCTGGACTCTGTATCCTTTTCTCCTGACAAGGTGGAGAGCTTGCTTTCAAACCTCGAGTCAGATTCTGCAACCGGTCCAGACGGCATCAGCCCACGTGTCCTCAAAGCCTGCTCTTCTGCTCTTGCTCACACTCTCTCTGTTCTATTCACCCTCTCATTTGCCCAAGGTCATCTGCCATCTGCTTGGAAATCTGCTAACATCACTGCCCTGCACAAAAACGGTGCAAAAACAGATCCCTGTAACTACAGACCAATCAGCCTTCTCCCAATCATCAGCAAGGTGATGGAATCCATCATCGCCTCAGATATGAAATCCTTCCTCTTCTCCAATGGCTTGATTTCCAATCATCAATTTGGTTTCAGACCAGGTCACTCTACCCTGGATATGCTGCTTCTACTCTCCCATCAATGGATGGAGGTCCTCAATGCCAGACAGGAAATCCGAGCCGTATCCCTGGACATATCACGTGCTTTTGACACAGTCTGGCACCCTGCCCTACTCACCAAACTCTCTTCCCATGGGATTCAAGGCCATCTCCACTCATGGCTCGCAGACTTCCTCTCCTGTCGCAGTCAACGTGTGGCCCTAAATGGAGTTCTTTCATCCCCTCTTCCTGTGCAGGCTGGAGTTCCTCAAGGTAGCGTTCTGGGCCCTGTTCTTTTTCTGGTTTTCATCAATGATCTCTCGGACTCTCTGGAAAATCCTCTATTTCTCTTTGCCGACGACTCCACCCTCTGCCGTACCATCTGTCATCCCTCAGACCGGCAAGCAGCAGCTTCTTCACTCACTGCAGATCTGGATAAAATCACAAACTGGTCCAACACGTGGAACATGTCTTTCAATCCAGACAAATCTCACACTCTCACGATGTCTCTTCGAAAGGACCGTTTACAAAACCCCCCCATCCACTTTCTCAACAATCCTCTGGAAGAAGTCTTTTCTTTCAAGCTTCTAGGTCTCACTATCTGCCATGACCTTTCCTGGGAAAGTCACATTTCCAACCTCGTCTCAAAAGCCAGTCGCTGACTGGGAATCCTCCGTCGTGCTAAGTCCTTCCTCGGCCCTCTTGAGCTCCTGACCACTTACAAAGCTTTTGTCCGTAGCCTGATGGAGTACTGCTCTCCCCTCTGGGCTGGTGCTCCTGCCTCCCACCTTTCTCGGCTTCACGCTGTCGAAACCAGGGCATTTAAGATCATCGGCATCTCCCGCAATGAAGCTGAGTCTTTGGGCCTCTCACTCAATCACCGCAGGTTGGTCGGTGGTCTTTCTGTCTTCTACCGACTCCTCTCCAGCCTTGCCCCCCCTGCTCTCTCTGCGATTTGTCCCCACCACATTTCCACAGGGCGCTCAAGGTCCGCCAACAACCCACTTCTGGTAAAACTACCAAAATCACGAATCACTGCTCATCTTCACTCTTTCATTCCTCTTTTTTCCCGCCTTTGCAATAAACTTCCTCACTCTATTCTTTCCCATTCTTCCCTCCAGGCTTTCAAAACAGCTGTTCACCACCACCTCTTATCTTCCCCCATCCAAATCCTCGATCTTTTCTACCCCAATAATCCACCCAAGCCCACTTCCTTCATTTCTCCTGCTTTCCTTCCTGAAAGTCCCTGAAATGTCCATCTTCTCTTCGCCACGTTCCCCGTCCCATCCCCATCCCTCTCCCTTCCACAGTTCACCTAATGTGTCTGTTCCCCACTGTTTTGTCCCTTCCACTCCCGCCCTCTTGTCTCATGCCTCCTTGCTGTGAGTTGTGTGTTGGCTCTCATACGAGCCTCGACCAAGGTATACAAAAAAAAAAAAAAAATCACTTTGTCGACCCACCTTACCCAGTCGTACCCAACTGTCCCTGGACTCTGTGTCCTTTTCTCCTGACAAGGTGGAGAGCTTGCTGTCAAACCTCGACTCAGATTCTGCAACTGGTCCAGACGGCATCAGCCCACGTGTCTTCAAAGCCTGCTCTTCTGCTCTTGCTCACCCTCTCTCTGTTCTATTCACCCTCTCATTTGGTCAAGGTCATCTGCCATCTGCTTGGAAATCAGCAAACATCACTGCCCTGCATAAAAAGGTGCAAAAACAGATCCCTGTAACTACAGACTAATCAGCCTTTTTTTGACACAATGTATTATATCGAATGTAGTGAGCTTCATACTTAACGCGTGGACATGAGAGAATAGGAAACAACAACAACACAATACCCTGACAATTTGGAAACCGTGTCTTGTTAGCTATGACCCTTTTGTTTCCGGTTTTTTTTTTGCTTCCGGTTTTTTTGTTTCCGATTTTTGTCATGGGGAATGATGCGTGCCGTGAGATAAAGGCATCGTCGGAGACATGAAAGACCCAAATATCAGACATGGTGTATATTTCCTCCACTGGTTTTAACAAAGATATCTCCCGCATCATCAAAAAATTATTTTTAATCGTGATTTACATTATTTGTTCGCTGATCCCAAATCCAGCCCGAAGTAACCGGAAATTGCGTCAAAATCATCAGCTGTGCGGCGCTCACATGTACCATGGTCGAGTTGGCAAGTATCCAGTTGTGAACAAGTTAAAGGTGAAGCCAGAAGTGAATGTAAGAAGAATTCTACGTTCGCTTCTCGGCTTTGCCTATTCCATATTACGAGTACACTTCGAAAATATGAACATAATTAAACACTTATGAAAAACATTTTGTTCAATGGAATCGTTGCACATTTTACATTTTAAAACATTTTAAACACGATGCAACCTAAGGTAGGCCAAGGCTTACCTGTGGTACCTTGTTATAATATATTTAATTTAGTCTTTACAGTGGAAATTGTGAGGAAAAATTCACTTCACGAGACATTTTCCTTTCCCACATTCCAAGACCGCGGCTTTTTTTTTTATCTATACACCTCATTCCATGTGGAAAACGATCGTTTATGAAGGAAGGTGAGGAGTTCAGAGGACGCGCGCAGGATGCGCTCCTCCCCCACCCTTCCCCTCCTCCCTCCTCCCCCACCTTTCCCCTCCCCTCCTCCCCCACCCTTCTCCTCCCCCTCCCCCACCTTTCCCCTCCCCCTCCTCCCCCACCCTTCTCCTCCCCCTCCTCCCCCTCCTCCCCCTCCTCTCCTCCCCCTCACCCCTCCTCTCCTCTCCTCTCCTCCTCCTCCTCTCTTCCCCTCCTCCACCTCTCCTCCCCTCCTACTCCCCCTCCTCTCCTCCCCCTCACCCTCCTCTCCTCCCCCTCCTCTTCTCCCTCACCCCTCCTCCCTCCCCATCCTCCTCCTCCTCCCCCTCCCCATCCTCCTCCTCCTCCTCCTCCCCCTCCTCCTCCTCTCTTCCCCTCCTCCACCTCTCCTCCCCTCCTCCTCCCCCTCCTCTCCTCCCCCTCACCCTCTCCTCTCCTCCCCCTCCTCTTCTCCCTCACTCCTCCTCCCTCCCCATCCTCCTCCTCCTCCCTCCTCCTCCTCCTCCCCCTCCCCCTCCCCCTCCTCCCCATCCTCCTCCTCCCCCTCCTCCCCATCATCCTCCTCCTCCCCCTCCTCCCCATCCTCCTCCTCCCCCTCCCCATCCTCCTCCTCCCCCTCCCCATCCTCCTCCTCCCCCTCCCCATCCTCCTCCTCCTCCCCCTCCCCATCCTCCTCCTCCTTCCTTCCTTCCTTCCCCTCTCTATCTCTTCCTTCCTCTCTCCTCTCTCTCTCCTTCCCCATCTCTTCCTTCCTTCCCTTCCTCATCTCTTCCTTCCTTCCCTATCTCTTCCTTCCCTTCTCCTTCCTTCCTTCCCTTCCCTTCCTCTCCTTCCCTATCTCTTCCTTCCCTTCCCTTCCTATCCTCTTCCTCTCTCCCTTCCTTCCTCTCTCCTTCCTCTCTTCCTTCCTCTTCCCTATCTCTTCCTTCCTTCCTTCCTTCCTCATCTCTTCCTTCCTTCCTCATCTCTTCCTTCCTTCCCTATCTCTTCCTCTTCCCTTCCCTTCCCTATCTCTTCCTCTCCCCATCTCTTCCTCTCATCTCTTCCTTCCCTTCCTTCCTTCCTTCCTCTTCTCTTCCTTCCCTCATCCTCTTCCTCCCCATCTCTTCCTTCCTCTTCCCTTCCTCTCTTCCTTCCCTTCCTCTTCCTATCTCTTCCCTTCCTTCCTATCTCTTCCTTCCTTCCCTTCCCTATCTCTCTTCCCTTCCCTTCCCTATCCTCTCTTCCTCTCCTCATCTCTTCCTTCCTCTCTCTCTTCTCTTCTCTCTTCCCTTCCTTCCTCTCTCTTCCCTTCCTTCCTCTCTTCCCTTCCTCTCTCTTCCTTCCCTTCCCTTCCTCTTCCTTCCCTTCCTCTCCCTATCTCTTCCTTCCTCTCTCTTCCCTATCTCCTTCCTTCCCTTCCTATCTCTTCCTTCCTCTCATCTCTTCCTTCCCTTCCTCTCTCTATCTCTTCCTTCCCCTCATCTCTTCCTCTCTATCTCTTCCCTTCCTCTCTCCCCTATCTCTTCCTTCCTCTATCTCTTCCTTCCCTTCCCCTCTCTCCTTCCTTCCTCTTCCTCATCTCTTCCTTCCTCTCTATCTTCCTCTCTCTCTTCCCTTCCTCATCTCTTCCTTCCCCTCTCATCTCTCCTTCCCTCTCCTCTCATTCCCTTCCTCTCTCCCTATCTCTTCCTCTCCTCTCCTATCTCTTCCTTCCTCTCTCATCTCTTCCTTCCCTCTCCCTTCCTCTATCTCTTCCTTCTCTTCCTCTCTATCTCTTCCTCTCTCTCTCCCCTCATCTCTTCCTTCCCTTCCCTTCCCCTATCCTCTCTCTCTTCCTCTCATCTCTTCCTCTCCCTTCCCTTCCTCATCCTTCCTTCCCTATCTCTTCCTCCTTCCCTTCCTCTCCTCTCCCTTCCCTCTCATCCTTCCTTCCTCTCCCATCCTTCCTCTCTCCTTCCTCTCATCTCTTCCTTCCTCCCTTCCTCCTTCCCTTCCTCATCCTTCCTCCATCTCTTCCTCCCTCCCCTTCCTTCCCCTCATCCTCCTCTCCTCCCCTCCCCATCCTCTCCTTCCCTCTCATCCTCCTTCCCTTCCTCCCATCTCCCTCCTCCTCATCCCTTCCCTCCCTCCTCCTCCCCTCCCCATCTCTTCCTCCCCCTCCCCATCCTCCTCCCCCCTCCCCCTCCCCCTCCCCATCCTCCTCCCCCCTCCCCATCTCTCCTCCCCCTCCCCCTCCCCATCCTCCTCCCCCTCCCCCTCCCCATCCTCCTCCCCCTTCCCCCTCCCCATCCTCCTCCCCCCTTCCCCCCTCCCCATCCTCCTCCCCCTCCCCATCCCTCCTCCCCCCTCCCCCTCCCCATCCTCCTCCCCCCTCCCCCTCCCCATCCTCCTCCCCCCTCCCCCCTCCCCATCCTCCTTCCTCCCCATCCCTTCCTTCCCCTCCCCATCCTCCTACCCTTCCTCCCCATCCTCCTACTCCTCCTCCCCATCCTTCCTCCTCTCCCCCCTCCCCATCCTCCTACTCCTCCTCCCTCCCCATCCTCCTCCTCCCCCTCCTCCCTTCCCCATCCTCCTACCCTCCTCCCCATCCTCCTACCCATTCCCTTCCCCCTATCCTCCTTCCCTCCTCTCCTCCTCTTCCCTCCTCTTCCTCCTCTCCCTCTCCTCTTCCTCTCTCTCCCATCCTTCCTCCCTCCCCATCCTCCTACCCATCCTCCCCATCCTCCTCCCCTCCTCCCCCCTCCCCTCCTCCCCCTCCCCCCTCCCCTCCTCCCCCCTCCCCCCTCCCCTCCTCCCCTCCTCCCCCTCCTCCTCCCCTCCTCCCCTCCTCCCCCCTCCCCTCCTCCCCTCCTCCCCTCCCCCCCCCTCCTCCCTCCCCCTCCCCTCCTCCCCTCCTCCCCTCCCCCTCCCCTCCTCCCTCTCCTCCCCCCTCCCCATCCTCCTACCCTCCTCCCCATCCTCCTACCCATCCTCCCCATCCTCCCCATCCTCCTACCATCCTCTCCCCCCATCCTCCTCCCCATCCTCCCCCCATCCTCCCCATCCTCCTCCCCCCATCCTCCTCCCCCCATCCTCCCCCCCATCCTCCTCCCCCCCATCCTCCCCCCCCATCCTCCTCCCCCCATCCTCCCCCATCCTCCTCCCCCCATCCTCCTCCCCCCTCCCTCCCCCCATCCTCCTCCCCCCATCCTCCTCCCCCCATCCTCCTCCCCATCCTCCTCCCCCCATCCTCCCCCATCCTCCTCCCCATCCTCCTCCCCCCATCCTCCCCCCATCCTCCTCCCCCCATCCTCCCCCCATCCTCCTCCCCCCATCCTCCTCCCCCCCATCCTCCCCCCATCCTCCTCCCCCCATCCTCCTCCCCCATCCTCCTCCCCCATCCTCCCCCCATCCTCCCCCCCCATCCTCCCCCCATCCTCCCCCATCCTCCCCCCATCCTCCTCCCCCCATCCTCCTCCCCATCCTCCTACCCTCCTCCTCCCCCCCCCCTCCATGGATCCGCTCCTGACTATTACTTCTCTCTTCAGGTTTTTCACCCCACTCTTACTTCACTGAACGTCGTTTTAAGGATTGTACAAATTGATTTGGGTGGTGCAGCACAGCCGTTTATGGTGCACGGATGTTTCACTGAATTGTTAAATGTCCCACCTAATTTCCTAATTCGCTTCCATGAAGCCGCGCTGGTTGTTGTTGTTGTAGTTGTAATATTATATAAGTGAAGTGATAGACGGATGGTTCCGATTGGACAACTCAAACGAGCAACGTCGTCCGTTTCCGGTTCCGTAAACAGAAACAAAATGGCGCCGCTGGACTTGGACAGATATATTGACATCGGCAGGCAATGCAAGTACCTTCCGGAGAACGATCTGAAGGTTTGGATTTTATTGATTGCAGTTACTGAACACCGCGGACACGCACTCGCATGAAGCGTTACGGATGGAAAGTCTGTGTCTGTCGATTGTTAGACAAAGGTTGGCCGCGAATGTGATATGTTTAATCATGAGGTTCACAAGTTATTGCTTTTCTGAAATCGAAGAAGAATAAAATATTTCGTGCTTTGGTGATTGTTCTTAAAATGATAATTCGGATATCCTTTGGGACGATGAAATCGAATACTCGTAACTACAAGGGGAGAACCGATGTTTGGGATACAAGGAGTACGCAGAAAATACAAACATTAACAACATTAACATTACCTGTTAGGTCCTGGCTCCTCTTTAACATCCCCTGTTATATAAAACCATTTACCACCTCTTTAACATCCCCTGTTATATAAAACTATTTACCACCTCTTTAACATCCCCTGTTATATAAAACCATTTACCACCTCTTTAACATCCCCTGTTATATAAAACCATTTACCACCTCTTTAACATCCCCTGTTATATAAAACCATTTAACACCTCTTTAACATCCCCTGTTACATAAAACTATTTAACACCTCTTTAACATCCCCTGTTATATGAAACCATTTACCACCTCTTTAACATCCCATGTTATATAAAACTATTTAACACCTCTTTAATATCCCCTGTTATATAAAACCATTTACCACCTCTTTAACATCCCCTGTTGTATAAAACTTTAACACCTCTTTAACATCCCCTGTTATATAAAACCATTTACCACCTCTTTAACATCCCCTGTTATATGAAACCATTTACCACCTCTTTAACATCCCCTGTTATATAAAACTATTTAACACCTCTTTAGCATCCCCTGTTATATAAAACTATTTACCACCTCTTTAACATCCCCTGTTATATAAAACCATTTACCACCTCTTTAACATCCCCTGTTATATAAAACTATTTAACACCTCTTTAACATCCCCTATTATATGAAACCATTTACCACCTCTTTAACATCCCCTGTTATATAAAACCATTTACCACCTCTTTAACATCCCCTGTTATATAAAACCATTTAACACCTCTAACATCCCCTGTTACATAAAACTATTTAACACCTCTTTAACATCCCCTGTTATATAAAACCATTTACCACCTCTTTAACACCTCCTGTTATATAACACCATTTACCACCTCTTTAACATCCCCTGTTATATAAAACCATTTACCACCTCTTTAACATCCCCTGTTATATAAAACCATTTACCACCTCTTTAACATCCCCTGTTATATAAAACTATTTAACACCTCTTTAACATCCCCTGTTATATGAAACCATTTACCACCTCTTTAACACCTCCTGTTATATAAAACCATTTACCACCTCTTTAACATTCCCTGTTATATAAAACCATTTACCACCTCTTTAACACCTCCTGTTATATAAAACCATTTACCACCTCTTTAACATCCCTTGTTATATAAAACCATTTACCACCTCTTTAACATCCCCATGTTATATAAAACTATTTACCACCTCTTTGACATCCCCTGTTATATAAAACTATTTAACACCTCTTTAACATCCCCTGTTATATAAAACCATTTACCACCTCTTTAACACCTCCTGTTATATAACACCATTTACCACCTCTTTAACATCCCCTGTTATATAAAACCATTTACTACCTCTTTAACATCCCCTGTTATATAAAACAATTTACCCCCTCTTTAACATCCCCTGTTATATAAAACCATTTACCACCTCTTTAACATCCCCTGTTATATAAAACCATTTACCACCTCTTTAACACCTCCTGTTATATAAAACCATTTACCACCTCTTTAACATCCCCATGTTATATAAAACTATTTACCACCTCTTTAACATCCCCTGTTATATAAAACTATTTAACACCTCTTTAACATCCCCTGTTATATAAAACTATTTACCACCTCTTTAACATCCCCTGTTATATAAAACTATTTACCACCTCTTTAACATCCCCTGTTATATAAAACTATTTAACACCTCTTTAACATCCCCTGTTATATAAAACTATTTACCACCTCTTTAACATCCCCTGTTATATAAAACTATTTAACACCTCTTTAACATCCCCTGTTATATAAAACTATTTACCACCTCTTTAACATCCCCTGTTATATAAAACTATTTAACACCTCTAACATCCCCTGTTATATAAAACCATTTACCACCTCTTTAACATCCCCTGTTATATAAAACCATTTACTACCTCTTTAACATCCCCTGTTATATAAAACTATTTACCACCTCTTTAACATCCCCATGTTATATAAAACTATTTACCACCTCTTTAACATCCCCTGTTATATAAAACTATTTACCACCTCTTTAACATCCCCTGTTATATAAAACTATTTACCACCTCTTTAACATCCCCTGTTATATAAAACTATTTAACACCTCTTTAACATCCCCTGTTATATAAAACTATTTACCACCTCTTTAACATCCCCTGTTATATAAAACTATTTAACACCTCTTTAACATCCCCTCTTATATAAAACTATTTACCACCTCTTTAACATCCCCTGTTATATAAAACTATTTAACCCCTCTAACATCCCCTGTTATATAAAACCATTTACCACCTCTTTAACATCCCCTGTTATATAAAACTATTTACCACCTCTTTAACATCCCCTGTTATATAAAACTATTTAACACCTCTAACATCCCCTGTTATATAAAACCATTTACCACCTCTTTAACATCCCCTGTTATATAAAACCATTTACTACCTCTTTAACATCCCCTGTTATATAAAACTATTTACCACCTCTTTAACATCCCCATGTTATATAAAACTATTTAC
Source organism: Eptatretus burgeri (assembly GCF_056783735.1). Classification (NCBI taxonomy): domain Eukaryota; kingdom Metazoa; phylum Chordata; class Myxini; order Myxiniformes; family Myxinidae; genus Eptatretus; species Eptatretus burgeri. Next base: position 73,967,341 of record NC_140974.1, on the reverse strand, counting down.
CACCTCTTTAACATCCCCTGTTATATAAAACTATTTACCACCTCTTTAACATCCCCTGTTATATAAAACTATTTAACCCCTCTAACATCCCCTGTTATATAAAACCATTTACCACCTCTTTAACATCCCCTGTTATATAAAACTATTTACCACCTCTTTAACATCCCCTGTTATATAAAACTATTTAACACCTCTAACATCCCCTGTTATATAAAACCATTTACCACCTCTTTAACATCCCCTGTTATATAAAACCATTTACTACCTCTTTAACATCCCCTGTTATATAAAACTATTTACCACCTCTTTAACATCCCCATGTTATATAAAACTATTTACCACCTCTTTAACATCCCCTGTTATATAAAACTATTTACCACCTCTTTAACATCCCCTGTTATATAAAACTATTTAACCCCTCTAACATCCCCTGTTATATAAAACCATTTACCACCTCTTTAACATCCCCTGTTATATAAAACTATTTACCACCTCTTTAACATCCCCTGTTATATAAAACTATTTAACACCTCTAACATCCCCTGTTATATAAAACCATTTACCACCTCTTTAACATCCCCTGTTATATAAAACCATTTACTACCTCTTTAACATCCCCTGTTATATAAAACTATTTACCACCTCTTTAACATCCCCATGTTATATACAACTATTTACCACCTCTTTAACATCCCCTGTTATATAAAACTATTTACCACCTCTTTAACATCCCCTGTTATATAAAACTATTTACCACCTCTTTAACGTCCCCTGTTATATAAAACTATTTAACACCTCTTTAACATCCCCTGTTATATAAAACTATTTACCACCTCTTTAACATCCCCTGTTATATAAAACTATTTAACACCTCTTTAACATCCCCTCTTATATAAAACTATTTACCACCTCTTTAACATCCCCTGTTATATAAAACTATTTAACACCTCTAACATCCCCTGTTATATAAAACCATTTACCACCTCTTTAACATCCCCTGTTATATAAAACTATTTAACACCTCTTTAACATCCCCTGTTATATAAAACTATTGAACACCTCTTTAACATCCCCTGTTATATAAAACTATTTACCACCTCTTTAACATCCCCATGTTATATAAAACTATTTACCACCTCTTTAACATCCCCTGTTATATAAAACTATTTACCACCTCTTTAACATCCCATGTTATATAAAACTATTTACCACCTCTTTAACATCCCCTGTTATATAAAACTATTTACCACCTCTTTAACATCCCCTGTTATATAAAACTATTTACCACCTCTTTAACATCCCCTGTTATATAAAACTATTTAACACCTCTTTAACATCCCCTGTTATATAAAACTATTTTCCACCTCTTTAACATTCCCTGTTGTATAAAACTATTTAATACCTCTTTAACATCCCCTGTTATATAAAACTATTTAACACCTCTTTAACATCCCCTGTTATATAAAACTATTTAACACCTCTTTAACATCCCCTGTTATATAAAACTATTTTCCACCTCTTTAACATCCCCTGTTGTATAAAACTATTTACCACCTCTTTAACATCCCCCTGTTGTATAAAACTATTTACCACCTCTTTAACATCCCCTGTTATATAAAACTATTTACCACCTCTTTAACATCCCCCTGATACTGATATCTTTCAAGGAACTGTGACACATGAGGAAGGGACGAGGACTTTTCGTCCATCATGCCTGCACGACATACAGACCACACATTAATATATTAATTTAATCTTCCACTTTATTTCATTTCACTTGCGTGGTAGTTTTATTTAGAGGGGATGATGTTGCTTGTGGTTTGTGTGTGCTGGTGTGTGTGTATGTGATAGTGTGTGTGTGTGCGTGCGTGCGTGCGTGCGTGCGTGCGTGCGTGCGTGCGTGCGTGCGTGCGTGCGTGCGTGCGTATATGTGTTGTGCAGGTGCAGGTGTTGTTGTTGTTTATGTATGTGTGTGTGTGTGTGTCTGTGTGTCTTTGTGTTGTGTTGTGTCGTGTCGTTCTGTCCACCACTGAAGGTGGACGGAGGTTATGTCTTCACCCCTGTCTGCCTGTTTGTTTGTGAACAGGAGATATCAAAAACTTATGGACAGATTTGTACGAAACTTGGTGAACAGGTTGGTTGTGTGACAAGGCAGAATCAATTCGATTTTGGGTCAGGTATGGATCTTGATCCAACTTATCAGTGGGATAGAAAACATAAACTGTTCAGCCTGGTGGAGGTATGGACTCCTCCAAGTGCTGTTGTAGTTGTTTGTGTGTTGTGTTGTTGTTTGTGTGTTCTGTGTTGTTTGTGTGAGTGGTTGGTTGTCATTCTCCATATGCAGCTTTCAGAAGGTCTCACAGTGTGTGCGTGCGTGCGTGCGTGCGTGCGTGCGCGCGTGCGCGACGATTCTGCTTTCTGCATAGGATCAGCATGACCCCGATTAATGTATAGCGGTGTTTTTATCATTGCCGGTGGTCTGGGGGGGGGGGGGGCGGGGAGGGTTGATGTGAACGCTCGATGTAATTGTGTATTGTGTAGCACCGCTCCAGGTGGGAGAGGGTATTTCAAGTCCCCTCCCTTTACAGTACAGTATTTCTGTCCCCACATTTTCCAGTGCAGTGAGGTATTTTGAATTACACGCTTGAATAAGTATAAAAGCATGATCCTCCTGCCCGCTCACTCAGGGAGCGATGTCAATCCACACGACCAACCATGTGGCCTCTGTTGTGTGCCCGGTACGCCTCGTCTCGGTCTCTTCCTTCTCAGTCTCATTTTTCCTTGACGGGATAGAGTCTGCAAAACCCAGCAAACTGCACGGCAAGGCAAGGGTGCCAGGCCGTGTCCAAAATGCATGTCTATTGGCGAAACTCTGGGCACCTTCCACATAGCCCTCTTCCCCACCAATGCTGCTGTCTTCGGTACTTGCTCCCATCAAAGTCGTTATATTTGACATGGTCCTGGATCCCATGGACTTGGGTCCCATGTGGGCGGAACTTGGCAAAAATGGAGTCACCAAAGCTCAGGTTTTCGATCTCAGCATGGTGGGTTTCATTACTTATTGGTGAATCTTCAGTGACAGCGCAGACAGCAACGTTTGCACGTGGTACGTGCTAGGGAACCTCAGTGGTATGCATTGCTGTCTACGCTGATGCTGATGATTCGCCAATAAGCAATGAAACTGGTCCGACAGATGAGAGTGGGTGGAGCATTGGGATTCTCAAGTGTGTACGATGTGTGAACGTCTTTGTAGCTGTGGAGGAACTCTGGGACTGTTTCTCAACAACCACTGGTCCGATCTAATTGAAACTTGCCAGGTATATTGCTGAGGACCTGAGTATGTGCCTTTTCAAGGTTTGTTATTAATCGGACAAGTGGTTCCCAAGTTATGGCCATTTACTTACCAAACCAATGACAGGGCACGTTGCTGCGTAGGCGTGGCCGATGGGGAAAGGGCACCTTACTTACCAATGACAGGAAACGTTACTGCGTAGGCATGGCCGATGGGGAAAGGGGGCCGTTTAGTTCACAATGAGAGGACTCGTTGCTTGGCGTTTTGCACCCACAGTATCTATCTTCTATCTATCTATAATTCCAGCAATCTCTGTTTGTTTGCCTTTCAAAAGGTTTGAAATTAATCGGACAAGTGGTTCCCAAGTTATGGCCAAGTTAGAGCGCGTTCCCCATTACGGGTTACAACGTAAGGACTTCCGGATAGTGATGACTTACTGTATCTATCTATAATTTCTCTGTTTCTTATGCGCATTTATAGATAAACACAATGCCCCAATCCAGTCATTGTTTACGAGATGAAGGAACGGCCTGTGTGGTTGTTGTTTCTGGCACGCGGTTTGAAAGTTTTTTTTTTTTGCACGTACGGCCACGCACATATGGCCAAGCACGTACGGGCACGCACTAGTTTTTCATAAATAAAGTAGATTTATCTCCATTTTGTAAATTTTCTTTTGGTATAAAAATAATCAAATTATTAAAAAACATAAATGTTATTTCATTTCTAAATCCCGAGGTGACATTTGGGACACCCTGTATAAAAAAAAATATATATATATATATATATATATATATATATATATATATATATATATATATATATATATATTGTTGCGGATTCCGCGCCCGCCGGCGTGCGAACGGCCACGTAACTCGAATCGCGGCACGTCGCCCACCGGACGGACAATCCAGTCGTGACCCTCTCGGACTAACGCCGGGAACCAGTCACGGGTGGACCTTTTGGTCTCACCGCGATCGAGCCAATCAGCCCCCGCGTGGGATAGGGTTGCTCGCCAAATTCGACCTACCTAAGTACCCACGCGGAGGGTAGACCGGGCGATCGCACCTCGCCGCAGGTCGACTTCGGACACGGGCCACTTAAGCGACCCGTTCCGTACTATCAGAATAACCGAGCGGTGTTATCGTCGACCTCGACGGTTCGATTAATTATCGGGCGTACTCAGCCCACTACCAACCCTTTACGTGAAGCAAGATGAGGGTTCAATGGGGGAAAAGACGAAGCGAAGCGGGAGAACAGTTCAACAATAAAGCACATTTATTCGCGGCACACGGGAAGCACACAAATACAATTCCACCAAAAGCACACAAAAAAAAGAAAACACAATTCCATTTACACAAAAAGCAAATGTAAAAGCGAAAACAATGCAGAGTTAATACCGACTACCGAGCACACGGCAACACTTATACAATTCTACTTCACAGACGGCGCCGACAACACATACCCAAAACCAAGGAAAAGAAATACCCTCAAGGATGAGGCGGGCCTGAGGCCGAGACCGGGTCGCGCCTACCCGTCTGGTGATGAGACGCGGAGCGGCGATGGCGCCTCACTCCGCGGGCCTCGCGGACAGTGCCTGGCAGGGGGTGGGAAAAGGGGCCCCCTTGGTCGCACTATCTCAGCGCGGGGGGAAACAGGAGGGGGTTGCTGATGCTCGGGGTATAGAGGATCTTTATTATCCCTGGTGTGCGTCTCCACCTCGGCCAGGTCGCGCTGCCGGCCTTCCTCGGGCGTGCAGCTCCCGGCACCGTCGCGAGCACCCCCTCGTCTGCCTTCGCCGCGGCCGCCTCTCCGCCTCTCCGCCTCTGGACTCTCCACCCTGGACTCTTCTTTGGGCTCTCCTCGTTCGACTCTCTTCAGCTTCTCCAGCTACTGCAGGCTTCGGGCTCCAGACTTCCACTCTCGTCCCCTCCGTTCCGACTCCTTCTCGTTCTGCTGACTGACGAACACCGTCCTTTTATCCCCCCATAGCTTCGCCTTTGACCCCCTCCCTTTGACCTTTCACCTCGCTCCCCATTGGCCCGAGAAAAAGTGGGCGTGAAGGCTTTTTGATCCACAAATTTGCATATATCGATCGTTCTGGAGGCGGGGCCAAATCGCCCCTCGCTCACCGATTGGACGGCAAAAAGTGGGCGTGTGTCGTTTTTGATCCGTTTTTGAAGCACAAAATCCGTGATTTTGTACACGCTGTTCGACGCGCGCTCTGCACGAATCCAACACCGGTACCCACAGCGGGGCAAGAACGGTGGCGATGCTACGGTTGCGAGGTGTGACGTGAAGGTCGTGGCGGTTGTGGTGAAGCGGTGGTTGTGGTCAGTGGTTGATGTTGTGGTTGTGGTGGTAATCATGGCGGTTGGTCCAAAATAAAGATAGTAAAAGAAAAACGGCTATCCTGAAGAGTCGCAGCACGTATAAATGACATGTATTCCCACTAGACAACGGGTTTGGGCCTAACTACACATGCACTTACCGAGATACCTCACCTAAGGGACCTGAATGGTGGTTTGCGAATTTGGTAACCACAACAATATATATATATATATATATATATATATATATATATATATATATATATATATATATATATATATACATACAGTATATATTGTTGCGGATTCGCGCCCGCCGGCGTGCGAACGGCCACGTAACTTGAATCGCGGCACGTCGCCCACCGGACGGACAATCCAGTCGTGACCCTCTCGGACTAACGCCGGGAACTAGTCACGGGTGGGCCTTTCGGCCTCACCACGATCGTGCCAATCGGCCCCCCGCGTGGGATAGGGTTGCTCGCCAAATTCGACCTACCTAAGTACCCACACGGAGGGTAGACCGGGCGATCGCACCTCGCCGCAGGTCGACTTCGGACACGGGCCACTTTAAGCGACCCGTTCCGTACTATCGGGATAACCGAGCGGTGTTATCGTCAACCTGGACGGTTCGATTAATTATCGGGCGTTTTAGCCCACGACCAACCCTTTACGTGAAGTAAGATGGAGATTCAATTAGAGAAAAGACGAAGCGAAACGGAAAAACAGTTCAACATAAAGCACATTTATTTCGCGATGGCACACGGATAGCACACATATACAATTATACACCAAAAGCAAATGTAAAAGAAGAAGAAACACACAATAATGCACAAAAAGCAAATGTAAAAGCAAAACACAATGCAGATCTACCACCGACTACCGAGCACACGGCAACACTTATACAGTTTTACTTCACAGACGGCACCGACAACACATATAGTCAAAGCAAAAGAAAAAGGGACCACCCTCCACGATGAGGGGGGCAGACGGGCCTGGGGCCGAGACCGCGTCGAGCCTACCCGTCTGATGATGAGCCGCAAAATGGCGGTGGCGCCCCGACTCCGCGGGCCTCGCGGACAGTGTCTGGAATGGGGTGGGAACGGGGCCCCCTTCTCGCACTATCTCAGCGCGGGGGGAAACAGGAGGGGGTTGTTGATGCTCGGGGGAAGGAGGATATCTCCCTGGCTCGGGTCCCGCGACGAGCATCTCCACCACGACCTCGGTCGCGTTACCGGCCTCTCCTCTCCGCAGCTCCCCGACTCTGACACGAGCACCTCCTCGACTGCCTTCGCCGCCGCCACCTCTCCAACTCTCCACAGCTCCGTCCAACTGCCTTCTCCGACTCCTCTCTTGACTGGCTCTTCCCAACTCAACTCCGAACTCCACTTGACTGACTCAACTACGAGCGAACGCGGCCCTTTATAGCCCCCGTGGCTTCGCTCCTTCACCTTCGACCCTTTACCTCTGGCTGGCTCCCCATTGGACAGAGGAAAAGTGGGCGTGAATGCTTTTTGATCCATGAATTTGCATATAGCGATATTACTCCGACGCACCTGGAGGCGGGGCCAAATCGCCCCATGCTCACTGATAGGACGGAACAGAAGTGGGCGTGAGTCATTTTTGATGCGATTGCTTCGGAAAGGCCGGCGCCTTTGCACCCGCTGCTCGGTGCGCGCCCTGCACGAGTCCAGTATCGGTGCCCACAAGCGGCGCGGGAATGGTGGTGATGCGATGGTTGCGAGGGCGAGTTGTGACGGTAAAGGTCGTGGCTGTTGTTGTGAAGCGGCGTTGCGGTTGGTGGTTGTTGTGTGATGGCTGTTGAGACGTGGTTGGTGGTGGTAGTAATGGTAGTAATGGCGGCTGGTCCAAAATAAAGATAGTAAAAGAAAAACGGCTATCTAGAGGGGTCGCAGCCCGAATGAATGACATTTATTCCCTCTAAACAACGGGTTTGGGCCTAACTACACATATACTTACAGAGATATCTCACCTAAGAGACCTGAATGGTGGTTTGCGAATTTCGTCACGGACCTCGTGCTCACTGCTGGGTGAACCCGGCACGGTGCCCGAAACAACTACAGCCGCTACTCGGCTTTCTTTCCTCTGTTGCAGTCTCCGTCTCCATTCCACACACGCACTCCCGCGTGTTACTACGCTAACACACCTCACCATTAAACTCACACCGGGAGACGCGGCTGCATGTTCACACATGCCGACCGACATCTCCCTTACACACAGCGACCTTGCACACGCTGTCTCTCTCACACTCGGCCGCTCACTCACGCATGCCATTTCCCTTGCACACGTGGCTCCACTCGCTCGCGCCATTTCCCTCACACAAACCATACTACTCACACACGCGGGGGCACTCATCCGCGGTGCCTCACTCATACACCGTGCCTCACTCACACACGCGGGGGCACTCAACCGCGGTGTTTCACTCACACACGGCGTGCTGGGAAGCATGCCCTTCTGCACACTTACCACCACACCACTCACACACGGGGTCGCTTCCACACACGGGGTCTTTGTCACCCACCCGGTCACCCTCACACACGCCCTTGCACCCACGCTATGCGTGCGTTGCAGCACGCATTTCGCCACACTCGTGAACACGCACCTCGACACCACACACACCGGGACAACCACACTGGGGATTCGTGTCCCCACAAGGGTCTCCGGGGCCTCTATACCCCCCAAGCTCGGCGTGCACCTGTCCACAGCACTCCTCCCCTCGACCTCGCAAAGCACGACCGAACCCACATGGTCGTGACTCGCCTCAAGGGGGCATACTCCCTCCCCTCGTTCCTGGAGGAGGCTATCCCGCTGCTCGCACCGGGTCCCTACACGCTCCGCGAGCTCAACCTCATCGTCCTCCACTACCTCTGTGTGTGTGTGCGTCTCTAACCCCGTCATTATCATGCAGTCTCTCCTCTATCGTTCCCATCTCCCGTGTCTCTGTACATTTATTCGTTTCTGTTGTCCCCTCGTGTCTATTAGTCTCTGCTTCTTTCTGGCGTTTTTCCCTTATCTTTATGTAGGTCAACCTTGCTTTCTCCTTAAGTCGCTCCCGTCCTTCCCTGTTTTTCAGTCCTTGCTCTTTCACGATCTCCGCGTACCTCCTCCTTGCTTTCCGTATGAATTGTTCTTTTCTCTCCCTCCCAATTACTTTCACCTCGTCTCTTATCTCCCTCGTGCACGTCTCCGTCACGCTTCTCGCCCAATACGTCCCCCGAATTATTTTCTCCTTACCCGCCTCCACCGCGGGCCCGACAGCCGTTGCACTCCCTCCCAGCTCGTTCGCTCCCACACGTGGCGTCGCCATTTTGAGCTCCCTGGCCACTGCCTTCATGCCCGCCTGCAGGCTTTGGCCCATGTTCTGCATCTCACCCCGCAGCTCTTTCATTTCGAGTGCGTTTGTGTCCATTTTCGTTTTCATTTCGTTCATTTGCTTGTTCATGCCTTTTATTTCGTTTTTCATTTCATTTGTATTTGTATCCATCCTCGCTGTCATTGCCGCCAGCATGGCGCATAGCTGGGCCATGTCGGGTGCGCTTGGGTGAGCCGTTTCGGCAAGGATCGGGGGGTTTTGGTGGAGAGGGGGAGGGAGGTGTCATACACCGCGGCCGCCGCCGCCGCACCTATTTCGGGCTCTGGGTTCAGTTGGGCGAGTTCGTGTTCCTGCACAACCAACATTTCCTGCACGGGGATTTCATCCTGGACCATGGATTCTACATTACTACACATATACATTTCTAATACCCCCGGCTCCCGCTCGCCTTGAGACGCCATCTTATTTCTCGTAAAGGGTTAATTTGAATCGCTCGTAATTTGGAGGGAATCGGGGGTCGCTCCTCTCACCCCTGGACCGATTCCCGTGAATTTAGCTGGAGACAGGACAGCCCATTTTCCCGTTCTCCGATACCAGTGCCGCGAGGAGGGCGATGAGTTTATATCGCACGACCTGACACCAGTGTTGCGGATTCGCGCCCGCCGGCGTGCGAACGGCCACGTAACTCGAATCGCGGCACGTCGCCCACCGGACGGACAATCCCGTTGTGACCCTCTCGGACTAACGCCGGGAACTAGTCACGGGTGGGCCTTTCGGCCTCACCACGATCGTGCCAATCGGCCCCCCGCGTGGGATAGGGTTGCTCGCCAAATTCGACCGACCTAAGTACCCACACGGAGGGTAGACCGGGCGATCGCACCTCGCCGCAGGTCGACTTCGGACACGGGCCACTTTAAGCGACCCGTTCCATACTATCGGAATAACCGAGCGGTGTTATCGTCAACCTGGACGGTTCGATTAATTATCGGGCGTTTTAGCCCACGACCAACCCTTTACGTGAAGTAAGATGGAGATTCAATTAGAGAAAAGACGAAGCGAAACGGGAAAAACAGTTCAACATAAAGCACATTTATTTCGCGATGGCACACGGATAGCACACATATACAATTATACACCAAAAGCAAATGTAAAAGAAGAAGAAACACATAATAATGCACAAAAAGCAAAACACAATGCAGATCTACCACCGACTACCGAGCACACGGCAACACTTATACAGTTTTACTTCACAGACGGCGCCGACAACACATATACTCAAAGCAAAAGAAAAAGGGACCACCCTCCACGATGAGGGGGGCAGACGGGCCTGGGGCCGAGACCGCGTCGAGCCTACCCGTCTGATGATGAGCCGCAAAATGGCGGTGGCGCCCCAACTCCGCGGGCCTCGCGGACAGTGTCTGGAATGGGGTGGGAACGGGGCCCCCTTCTCGCACTATCTCAGCGCGGGGGGGGAACAGGAGGGGGTTGTTGATGCTCGGGGGAAGGAGGATATCTCCATGGCTCGGGTCCCGCGACGAGCGTCTCCACCACGACCTCGGTCACGTTACCGGCCTCTCCTCTCCGCAGCTCCCCGACTCTGACACGAGCACCCCCTCGACTGCCTTCGCCGCCGCCACCTCTCCAACTCTCCACAGCTCCGTCCAACTGCCTTCTCCGACTCCTCTCTTGACTGGCTCTTCCCAACTCAACTCCGAACTCCACTTGACTGACTCAACTACGAGCGAACGCGGCCCTTTATAGCCCCCGTGGCTTCGCTCCTTCACCTTCGACCCTTTACCTCTGGCTGGCTCCCCATTGGACAGAGGAAAAGTGGGCGTGAATGCTTTTTGATCCATGAATTTGCATGTAGCGATATTACTCCGACGCACCTGGAGGCGGGGCCAAATCGCCCCATGCTCACTGATAGGACGGAACAGAAGTGGGCGTGAGTCGTTTTTGATCCGATTTCTTCGGAAAGGCTGGCGCCTCTGCACCCGCTGCTCGGTGCGCGCCCTGCACGAGTCCAGTATCGGTGCCCACAAGCGGCGCGGCAATGGTGGTGATGCGATGGTTGCGAGGGCGAGTTGTGACGGTAAAGGTCGTGGCTGTTGTTGTGAAGCGGCGTTGCGGTTGGTGGTTGTTGTGTGATGGCTGTTGAGACGTGGTTGGTGGTGGTAGTAATGGTAGTAATGGCGGCTGGTCCAAAATAAAGATAGTAAAAGAAAAACGGCTATCTAGAGGGGTCGCAGCCTGAATGAATGACATTTATTCCCTCTAAGCAACAGGTTTGGGCCTAACTACACATATACTTACAGAGATATCTCACCTAAGGGACCTGAATGGTGGTTTGCGAATTTCGTCAACCACAACAATATAGTGTTACGAATTTGGAATTCAATTGCACACAACATACAGGTTCCCTTAGTCAGCTATGTCGATAAGTGCATGTTCCCAAGATAGCTCACCTTCCATTGTTTAAATGTTTTGAAATTGATTAGATGCGCTGCGGATCGATTTAGTAGTTGGGGAGCGAACAATGGATACGTCCCTCCCCCTCTTCTGCGAAGAGGAAGAAGAACCCTGCGGTGACATCAACAACTCCCTCCCACCCGTGGTTGAGCGGGGGGTGGATCACGAGGGCATGAGTCATGCCGGGTGCGGGGGAGGGGGTGCAAAGGATAAAGAGGACATCTTTTCTTTGCTCGTGTGGGAGTCCCGTGGTAGGGCTGAGTTCGTGGGAGTCCCGTGGTAGGGCCGAGTTCGTGGGAGTCCCGTGGTAGGGCTGAGTTCGTGAAGAGTCCCGTTCTGAGTCCCGTGTGCAGAGTTCGTGTGCTGAGTCCCGTGGGAGGAGTAAGCTTTTTTGCTTCGGAGAGAGCAGTCGTTCAGCAGGCCATCGGGTCCTGCTTGGCTTGCTTGGCTTGAGGCCTTCGGAAGCTTTTTGCTTCGGCTGGCTCAGTGAGCTTCGGCTGCTGCTTGGTTTTGGAAGGAACTTGAGCCAGTTGTTCGGCTCGAGCTGCGAGTGGAGGCTTCTTCCTCTTCTTCCTCTTCCTCTTGGTTCGTGGAGCTTTTCGTTCTCCATTTTGTTTCCCGGCTTGGTGTGACGCATCGGCTTCTTCTTGGAGTTGGATCCTCGGGGAAGCGACGATCGACAGCAAGGATCGGCGCCTCGTCTCACCGGCACGTGTTTAGAAGCACGGGAGGATTCGCGGGAGCTCGGGAAGGATTGCGGCGATTGTATCCAGCTCGCTCTCGCTGGAGCCCGGGTCCGCACAAGTTGAAGACCACACGAGGTGGAAAGGTTCGAGTCAAGCTCTGAGTTTCAGCTCACCTGTCCTCCGAGCTGGAGCTCGTGGTTAAAGGCATCAGCCACCGTTTCTTGTGTGTGCGTACGTGTGTCCGTGGGCCCGTCTAATAAGTAAAAACAGCTGTTAAGTATAAATGACTGTACATAATAAGTCGACGGTTGTAGTTCTTTTGTTTTGCTTTTGTTGCTTGTATAAATGCAGACGTGTTTTCCCTTATTTAATTGCATAAGTGTTTCATTATAAGAAATGTCCTTGTGTGAATGTAAACCTGCTCGTTGTGTCCATTCCCTCATTGACTGAACATTTCTTGTGTTGGGAGTTCGAAAGTCGTTGGTTTGCCGTAATAGGGGGACATTTGGACTGACGGTTCTCGGCGATTACGCCGCTCGGAATCGCGCACGGACAGGCTCGCCTCGTCGGTTTGTTCCGTACGAGTTCTGTCGAGGGTGGAATACTCCGGTAGTTGGATCACGTGGGTATTTAGGTACATTGAAGATTGGCAATCGACCCTACCCCACGTGATCTGCCCATTGGCGTATTTCGGTTCTTGTACAAGGACCCGTTGCTCAGAGTTATCCGGGTGGCGTTCTATATTCCGGGCGATCGGTCGGGTCGACTCGACTTGCGGTTCCGTTCAGAGTGGTCGGTTGGCGGCCGACACCCAGCCCGTAACTGTATATATATATATATATATATATATATATATATATATATATATATGTATATATATATATATATATATATATATATATATATATATATATATATATTTATATATATATGTATATATTGTGACGTCCACGGGACTTGAATAGTCCCGCCAACGTAGAATGAGCCGAAACGATGGAGGCGGTTTATTTATTTATAACCCAAACATGGCGGTTCTAATCGCTCTACCGCAAACGGGACGAGGAAGGTGGCACGAGTCACTTTTCACTGAGTTGATGATGTTTATTCTTTTTACTATTGACCATAAATAACAAGACTCGGCAAGAAGAGGGATCCGGGGCGATTCGACGGGATGGTGTGGGATCGGGCGTGGGGAAAAACAGACAATTCCAATGAATATACAGATCTCAAACCCTCTAAGGCGCCAAGCACACACACACACACACACACACACACACACAAAACGTAGCTATTTCTGGTGGTCAGGCTGGACCGTGGTGTGGACGCAACTGTCCCTGGATCGGCGTCGGACGAGCTGGCCTTGCTCTCGTCAGGGGGACAGGAGAAACCGTGGTGCTGTCGACCTCCTGGTCTTGGCCCAAGTCCGCTCACAGCCGCCAGGGAACCAGTTCTGGCGCCAAGTTGCGAGCAGGAGAGGGAGGCAGGTCCGCCCGCCGTTCGACCCCGTACTCCGAGTCAGCAGAACCCCAGAGCCAACCAAGGTGAGGCACGAGGCTCAGCAAGGCTCCAAGACACGATGAAGAGCACGATCGAATCGGCACAACAACAAGGATGCTCTCCGCGCAACAGCCTCCACACCAAAAAAACACGATCTTTTTGTCCCGATCTTCTTCCTCTTTCTTTTCGACCCCGAACAGAACCTTTTTATCCTCCTGTCCTCGTCACTTCCAATCGAGCCGTTTTATTGGCCCACCGCCGTCGCCTTCTGCCAATCATGATCACGGGGCGGAGCCATCCGCAGCCCTGTCCTGTGACGTCACGGCCAGCCTCCAGGGACTACCAAAAGGGGTTTACGCAGACACACTTACCCTATCCCGTGTCCCTATCTAATTACGTGACAATTATCATTTCCCCCTTGAAGAAATGAACATTTACTAGACAACTTATCACCACTGAATTGCTACTTATTACATCGAGATCCTGCTAAACTCGAACAGCATGGCATACCTAATTAAACATCCTAATTACCCTTTGAATGCATACCCCCCCTCAAACGTAACAATATATATATATATATATATATATATATATATATATATATATATATATATATATATATATATATATATATATATATATAATATGATTCAGCGGCGGCGGGATTCATATGAGGGTGTCAATCACTGTCCGTAACCAGTTTGGGTTTTCGCACCCTACTCTCGACAGCCAAATGTTAGAGATTCGGCGCCACCCTCACCACCTCCGTCTCCGGGGTTATAACGCCAGCTGGTTCGGCACAATTCTCGGGTTACGCGTCTCGAACCACGATACGAAAATACACCTATACCTTGCCAGCTGGGGAATAGACCCCGGTTATAGACTGGTTTTGTCAGAGACCGAGCGGAGTCTACCAGTCTGTAACCATTTTGGTTTTTATATCTAAATCGAGCGGATCGCTCCTCGAGGCGGCACAAACTAATTCAAAGCGGCAACTTCATACGAATCAGCCAGATTATTGGGGACACCGGGGAGCACGACACAAGCAAAGCATTCACGACAATGTTATAATTAGTCTATAACCCGTTCTTAACTCGGGAGCTACCGATTACGGGTTTCGAAGGTAACTCTAACGAGATAAACCTTAGACAACATGCAAACAAGACAGAGTACTTGGTGATGTTTCATGGACGAGAGGAAAGTGTCAAAATCACGAATGTGGCTTGTGACAAGCCGATGTCCACGGATTTGAGCCCCCAATCTCGAGCACGTCGTGTGGCAAGATGGCGGCGTCGTACTCTTTCTTCTCAAGGCACCGCTTGTGCATGCCCTCCTCAGCGCGTTCTGACCCCGCGTAATGTCGACGGCACAAGATCGTCAGGTCGATGGTGGGTTTCAGCTGGTTTCTCACAAGGTCCAGTATACAAGTCTAGGCCTGGCCTGTTCGCCAGACCAGGCCAAATTGAGGTGTTGGGCTCCATCAGGCTGGGTCCATGGGATTCCAAGACGTCGTCGAGCCATGAGGTGAGTAGGGACAGTCAGAGGCTCCGTCACTGGACTCTGGATGAACCTGTCGATGTGCCCCTCACGAAAGCCGATCGCGCCCCACCTCGCCGCTCAGTTTCACCACTGCTGATCGTCGACTCGGCGCACTCAGGTTCAGTTTTCTCTCCCAGCAGATTCAACACTGCCTTTCCTTTTTCCACGCAGATTGCAGCCTCCCACTAGTCGTTTCTATACAGCAGAAGTCCTCACTCGACACTCAGGCTCAGTTACTCCCTCGGCAGATGGCAGACTCTACCTTCAGGTTCAGTTTCTCCTACTGCCGATCGCACCACACCTCGGCGCTGTCGTCGCAGATCCACACTGCCTTTCCTTCGTTCGCTCGCCTCGAAGCCCACTGGCTTCTCCCCTCAGTTTCACTTCCTTCTCCAGGCCACTCCCCCTCGACCGACTGGGCAGGGCCTCGTCCGGAGAGGGGAAGGAAGAAGAAGAAGAAGCTCTCGGTCCACCACCAATGTACGAACAATAAATATGCATCCTACACCTCCCGACACACATGTAGCGTTCATTTACCGAACAACCTGGCTAAACATGCATTTGATGGGGAGTCTGGGCTAATCCTATATTTAATAGCATACTAAGGGCCATTTCCGCAACAATATATATATATATATATATATATATATATATATATATATATATATATATATATACATAAATATACATTATATATCTATATATATCATATCATATTGGTTTTTTTTTTTAATCGAAAGTGAACCTTTTGCATGTGGAATTTTGTTTATTTATGCAAGATTGAATTCTGCAAATTTCAGGCAACAGGAAGCTGCTTAATTCTCTTGTTCGTCTCTGTGGTTTGCTTGTCTCACCTCCAAACATTGATACGTAATTCTCAGCTCAATGGATCTCTGATAAAAAAAAAACTTTGAACTGAATGCTGGACTAATATCCTAAATTTGTCTTATTTAATGGCAAAGGTAAATTTATCCTTTTAATATGGTTCAGATTTGTGATCTTTCAAGGTACCCATTCCATGTGATGCCACCATTACCTCATTGCATTTGTCATTTATACAGAGGCTTTGTGACTATGTTTGTGACCTGCTCCTTGAGGAATCTAACGTTCATCCTGTCTCGACTCCTGTCACGGTGTGTGGTGATATCCACGGCCAGGTGTGTATGGCTGACCCTCACCCCGTCAGAATCTCGACTACCTGCTTCTGTTCACGATGCACTCGTCACTCCACTATCGAGTTGGTTGAGGCTTTTTTATTATTTTTTTGTATACATTGTCGAGGCTCGGATGAGAGCGAGCACACAACGCACAACAAGGGGGGCATGAGACAAGAGGGACGGGAGAGGGAAGGACAAAACAGTGGGGAACGGAGACATTAGGAGATCCGTGGAAGGGATGGGGTGGGGAACATGTGGAATACAAGATGGACATTACAGGGACTTTCAGGAAGGAAAGCAGGGAATTTGAAGGAGGTGGGATTGGGGTGGATTAATGGGGGTAGAAAAGATCGAGGTTTTATATGGGGTTTTATATAAGAGGTGGGGTGAACGGCTGTTTTGAAGACCTTGAGGAAAGAATGGGATTGAATAGAGTGAGGGAGTTTATTCCAAAGGCGGGAAAAAAGAGGAATGAAAGAGTGAAGGTGAGCAGTGATTCGTGATCTTGGTAGTTTTTCTCTTTCTCCCATGTAAAGTTGCCCTTTCCTCTGAGTGGTTAATTCACTTATGTTAATGATGTGTAGACGCTTTGTAGTACATTTATCTTTGTTTCTTTGTTCTGTCATCTGTCTTGTTTTTAAAATTTTGTCATTTCCACAGTTGCATCCCATTTTGTCATCTGTCTTGTTTTTTCAATTAAATTTATTTTTATGCCTCCGCACCAAGGGTGCCGGGGTCATTATGTTTCCGGGTTTTCCGTCCGTCCGTCCGTTTGTCCGTTTGTCCGTCCGTCCGTCCGTCCGTCCCGATTTTCGTTTACGCGATAACTCAAGAAGCAAATTGTGGAATTTCATCAAACTTGATAAAAAGGTAAAGTAAGACAGGGCAATTAAGTGATTAGATTTTGGGCAGATGTGATAAAGGTCAAGGGTCAAAGTTCAAGGTCAAACTCTGAAATTTTACTGTTTACGCCCTAACTCAAGAAATATTGGACAGAGTTTCATCAAACTTGGTACAAAGGTAAAGTTAGACAGGGCAATTAACTGATTAGATTTTGGGCCAGATATGATAAAGGTCAAGGGTCAAATATGTCAATACTCAAGTATTTGTGCGGGAGAGTGGAGGCATACCCGTCGACTGCGAGCAGTCGAATTACTCGAGTTCTACTTTTATTTCTGCCTTTGCTTATTCCAATCTTTGCCAGTAAAGGTTTTTGTGCTTTTAACACCCCCGTATTTTCAGTGTCTTTCAGTGAGCACTTCTTTTGTAAATTTCATGCAAACCGATTTTTTTTTTTCACGCCTGGTGGAGATCTTTCCAACCGTAACTCTTCTCTCAACTCTCATGTTTTCCTTCACAGTTTTATGACTTGAAGGAGCTATTTCGAACAGGTGGCGAGGTTCCTGACACCAATTATGTGTTTATGGTAAGGACTTTGAATTTATTTTTCTGCTGATTGAGGAACTCGTGGTCTGATCAGCATGTTGAAAAATCTCATAAGTTACTCTTTCACCTTTCAAATACAATATGACCCTCAGGCCCTCAGGCTTGCCTTTCAGACATGCAAAGAGAAAATGTTGAGGTGTGTGTGGAACCTCTGAACAAAGTGTAATGTATGGTATGAAGTGAGTCACAACAAGAGTTGTGGAGTTCATGTTTGAGGTTGTGATCATGATGATTATTATGAATAATTACTTTATTGTTATTATCAGTTTTTAGTGTGCTGTTTCTGATGGATATGTACTTCCCCTGTAGCCAGGTATACTTTGCCTTTGCTAAAAGAAATTTGTTTGCTTTAATTGAAGCTTCTTGTTCCAGTCTTGAACAGACCTTCTTGTACAGCCGCTTGGGTGTATTGAGGTTTGAATAGTGGCTGGTAAACTGGCTGCTCAGGTATGTGGAGGTTTGAATAGTGACCGGTAAAACGGTCACTCGGGTATATGGAGGTTTGAATAGTGGCTGGTAAAACAGTCGCTTGGGTATAAGTAGGTTTGAATAGCGACCGGTAAAACGGTAGCTCGGGTATATGGAGGTTTGAATAGCGACCGGTAAAACGGTCTCTCGGGTATATGGAGGTTTGAATAGCGACCGGTAAAATGGTCGCTCGGGTATATTGAGGTTTGAATAGCGACCGGTAAAACGGTCGCTTGGGTATATGGAGGTTTGAATAGTGGCTGGTAAAACGGTCGCTTGGGTATATGGAGGTTTGAATAGCGACCGGTAAAACAGTCGCTTGGGTATAAGGAGGTTTGAATAGCGACCGGTAAAACGGTAGCTCGGGTATATGGAGGTTTGAATAGCGACCGGTAAAACGGTCTCTCGGGTATATGGAGGTTTGAATAGCGACCGGTAAAATGGTCGCTCGGGTATATGGAGGTTTGAATAGCGACCGGTAAAACGGTCGCTTGGGTATATGGAGGTTTGAATAGTGGCTGGTAAAACGGTCGCTTGGGTATAAGGAGGTTTGAATAGCGACCGGTAAAACGGTAGCTCGGGTATATGGAGGTTTGAATAGCGACCGGTAAAACGGTCTCTCGGGTATATGGAGGTTTGAATAGCGACCGGTAAATGGTCGCTCGGGTATATGGAGGTTTGAATAGTGGCTGGTAAAACGGTCGCTTGGGTATATGGAGGTTTGAATAGCGACCGGTAAAACGGTCGCTCGGGTATATGGAGGTTTGAATAGCGACCGGTAAAACGGTCGCTCGGGTATATGGAGGTTTGAATAGTGGCTGGAAAACCAGCTGCTCAGGTATATGGAGGTTTGCATAGTGACTGGTAAACCAGCCACTCAGGTATATGGAGGTTTGAATAGTGACTGTAAACCGGCCGCTCCGGTTTCTGGAGGTTTGAATAGTGACCGGTAAAACGGCCGCTCGGGTATCTGGAGGTTTGCATAGTGGCTGGTAAACCGGCCGCTCAGGAAAATGGAGGTTTGAATTGCCACCGGTAAAGCGGTCGCTCGAGTTTATGGAGGTTTGAATAGTGGCTGGTAAACCGGCCACTCGGGTATATGAAGGTTTGAATAGTGACCGGTAAAACGGTCACTCGGGTATATGGAGGTTTTAATAGCGGCTGGTAAACCGTCCGTTCAGGTATATGGAGGTTTGAATATCGACCAGTAAAACGGTCGCCCAGGAATATGGAGGTTTGAATAGTGGCTGGAAAACCGGCTGCTCAGGTATATGGAGGTTTGAATAGTGACCGGTAAAACGGTCGCTCGGGCAAATGGAGGTTTGAATAGTGGCCGGTAAACCAACCGCTCGGGTACATGAAGGTTTGCATAGTGACTGGTAAACCGGCCACTCAGGTATATGGAGGTTTGAATAGTGACTGTAAACCGGCTGCTCCGGTTTCTGGAGGTTTGAATAGTGACCGGTAAAACGGCCGCTCGGGTATATGGAGGTTTGCATAGTGGCTGGTAAACCAGCCGCTCAGGTAAATGGAGGTTTGAATTGTGGCTGGTAAAGCAGCCGCTCGGGTATATGGAGGTTTGAATAGCCACCGGTAAAGCGGTCGCTCGAGTATATGGAGGTTTGAATAGTGGCTGGGAAACCGGCCGCTCGGGTATATGGAGGTTTTAATAGCGGCTGGTAAACCGGCCGCTCAGGTATATGGAGGGTTGAATAGTGACCGGTAAAACGGTCGCCCAGGAATATGGAGGTTTGAATAGTGGCTGGTAAATCACCCGCTCGGGTGTATGGAGGTTTGAATAGCGACCGGTAAAACGGTCGCTCGGGTATATGGAGGTTTAAATAGTGGCTGGTAAACCACCCGCTCGGGTGTATGGAGGTTTGAATAGCGACCGGTAAAACGGTCGCTCGGGTATATGGAGGTTTGAATCGTGGCTGTTAAACCGGTCGCTCAGGTATATGGAGGGTTGAATAGTGACCGGTAAAACGGTCGCTCGGGAAAATGGAGGTTTGAATAGTGGCTGGTAAACCAGCCGCTCGGGTATATGGAGGTTTGAATAGTGACCGGTAAAACGGTCGCTCGGGTATATGGAGGTTTGAATCGTGGCTGTTAAACCGGTCGCTCAGGTATATGGAGGTTTGAATAGTGACCGGTAAAACGGTCGCTCGGGGAAATGGAGGTTTGAATAGTGACCGGTAAAACGGTCGCTCGGATTGATGGAGGTTTGAATAGCGACTGGTAAAATGGCCACTTGGATGGATATATGGTGGTTTGAATAGCGACTGGTAAACTGGCCGCTCGGATATATGGAGGTTTGAATAGCGACCGGTAAAATGACCACTTGGGTTTATGGAGGTTTAAATAGCGGCTGGTAATCCGGCCACTCGAGTGTATGGAGGTTTGTTTAGGGTCTTGTAAAACAACCACTTGGGTATATTGAGGTTTGAATAGGGTCTTGTAAAACAGCCACTCGGTTTCATGGAGGTTTGAATATGGTCTTGTAAAATGGCCACTGGGGTTCAAAGGGTTAAGGTTGACTTCAGCTTGGACAGTCATTGCTTTCTAAAACGACTACGACTTCACAGTAAGCTTGTGTTGTAACTTATATTCATATAGTTGTGCTATCAGCTTGACTCTCACACTCTCACTCTATCTTTTCGAAAAAAGACATCTGGCAAACTCTTCCATCTACTTCCTTACCACTCCTATTGAAGAAGTTATTTTGGGTCTTACTTTCAGCCATGATCTCTCTTGGGCAAACCACATTTCAAAGTTGGCCTCCAAAGCCATATTGGCCATCCTCCATAATTCAAAGGCTTTCCTTGGCAAACCTGAGCTTTTATCTCCCTACAAGGCCTTCATCTACAGCTTCAGTGAGTTATGCTTTCTCCTTTGGGTTTGGCTCCCCTTCCTCACATCTTGCTCAACTTGACGCTGTGGAAACCAAGGCCTTCAAGATCAATTGAATCTTCCATGCTGAAGTTGAGTCTTTGGTCCTCTCACTTTCACGTCACAGATAAGTCGTTCTCTGTCTTCTACCGACTCCTTTCTGGTCTTGCACCATCTGCCCTTTCCCTGCTCTTACCCACCCCAACACCCCCCTCCCCCGGGTTTTTACAGTGTGCCCTCGGTTTGCCAGTCATGCCCTTCTGTTGAAACTCCCAAAATCCAAAATCATTGCTGTGAACCAGAATACCACCAAGTTCCTTGACTTTGTAAGAAGTCATGGACTCAGGGTGGCTGGTTCATAGTTTCAGTGCCCACAGTTTCATCGCTGGACTTGGTATTACAACGCTGGTGGGGTGGCAAAGAAGATTGACCATGTGCTCCATGGTTGCTGTAGGATGATCCATAACTGCAGGGTCTACCGGTGGGCTGAGTTCCTCAATACTGACAACAGGCTTGTGGTAGTAACTCCGAAGTTACAGCTTAAATCCGGGAGAATAGTCCCATCCCAGCCTCGGCTGGATGTTGGCAAGCTCAAGGATGAGAGGGTAGCTGAGGAGTTTGTGAACGGGCTGAGTGGGGATTTGGGGGGTCTTTGTGCTTTGTGAATCCTGAAGAGTTGTGGAGTGCCTTCAATACTCCCATCCTTGATGTTTCTGGTGGATGTCTTGGAACCCATCGTCAGGCGAAGAAGAACTTTGTCTCCCAAGGAACACTGGATACCATTGACCAGAGTCGCAGGGCCGGGCTGAATGGCAGAGCTGAGCTATTGAGGGAGTTGAGTCGTAAAACCGTACGTGCGCTAAGGGTGGACAAGGAAGCCTATGTCCAAGGAATCTGTGAGGGGGTAGAGCATCACCTGTGGTCAAATGATTCTCGTCCTGCTTACAAGGGAATTTGCACATTGCGTTCCACCAAGCCCATCCCTGGGTGTACTGCAGTTAGAGCATAGGGTGGTGGGCTTTTCAGCGGGCTTGGAGGCCCGCTGGGCCGGTTTCATTAAGCTGCTGTACCAGGCTGATCCCCACCAGCTGTCGAGTTGGATGTCAGGGGTGTGACTATCCCGATTGCGAACCCTCCAATCAACTGTGGTCCACCTTTGTTTGTGGAAACACAGGCTGCCATGAACCGGGTGGAATGTGGTGAAGTTCCTGCGATTTGCAGCATCTGTGCTGAACTTCTCAAGGCTGGTGGAAATGCTATACTCATGTCGCTGCATGCAGTGCAGTGCTCTGCCTGGAACACAGTCATCATCCCAACTGACTGGAAGAGGGGCCTTGTTGTCTCTCTGGAAAGGGAAAGGTGATTGCCAGGACTACAACAACTACCGAGGGGTGACGCTGCTCCCATTGCCGGGCAAGGTCTTTGCTCGGATAATTCTTGATAGGGTTCGCCACCATCTGCTTGAGCACCAGCGTCCAGAGCAGTCAAGCTTTACACCAAAGAGGTCAACGATTGACCGTATCCTTGCTCTTTGGGTCCTCACCAAACGCAGATGAGAGTTTCGGCAGGGGCTGCTTGCAGCCGATGTTGATCTCTGTAAAGTGTTATATTCAGTGAATTGGGATGCCCTCTGGAGGATTCTTGGTCTTCGTGGGGTGCCACCAAGCTGTTCCATCTGATGTCTGAACTCTACTCTGGTACTGAGAGTGCTGTGAGATGTGGTGGTACCATCTCTGACTTATTTCCAGCTGTTACTGGAGTTTGTCAGTGGTGTGTACTGGCCTGCACACTTTTCAGCACTTGTATGGACTGGATTCTGGGTATGATGCCTGAGAGATCACGTTGTGGTGCATCGTTTGGGAATGTCAAGATCTCTGACCTTGATTTCGCAGGTGATGCTGTCATCTTTGCGGAGACTATGGATATCCTTTTGCGGGCCCTCAAGGTGCCGAATGAAGAGTCTGAGCTGCTGGGATTATGGGTTTCTTGGGTCAAAACCAAGATCCAGGCTTTCATTGACATCTTGGATGCTGCTATCCTGTCTGTACATGTTTGTGGTGAGGATGTTGAGGTCACGGAGAGATTCACTTACCTTGGCAGTGATATTCATGTCTCTGCTGGCTGTGAGTTAGAGGTCAATAGATGTCTGGGTCGGGCCGAGGCAGTCATGAATTCACTGGATCATGCGGTGTGGCGCTGCCGGTATTTGTGCAGGAGGACGAAAGTCCGAGTCTTCAGGTCTTTAGTGCTTCCAGTCTTGCTCTTTGGATGTGAGACTTGGATTCTGACCAGGGATCAGAGATGGAGACTTAATTCCTTTAGTACCAGGTCTCTTCGGAGAATCCTTGGCTGTCGCTGGTCGGACTTTGTGTCCAACGAGTGGTTGCTGAGAGACTCGGATGAGATTTGTTACCTGGATAGTCCGTGAGTGTCAGCTGCGGCTGTATGGACATGTGGCTCGTTTTCCTGACACTGATCCTGCTCACAAGATTCTCTCAGCGAGGGAGTCAATTGGCCGACCACGTGCCTTGTAGTTGCAGCAGGTTGATCGGCATCTCAAGGAGATGGGGATGGGCCAGGCATCTGCCTGAGGGATGGCCAGATGGAGGCCCCTGGAGTACCGGTGGAAATTGGACGCAGCAACCCGCTGCTCTGGCACATGCTCCCATACCTGACCTGACCTGACCTGACCTGACCTGATTCAGTTATAGTTATCTCACATTAATTTAATTTACTGCTTTGTTGAACATGAAAATCCTCTGGAAAAAAAAAAAAATCAAATCCCACCACCACTGATTTATTATTTTTTTCATTTATTTATTTTTGCAGTGGTTCATGTTGACTTTGTGAGAAATGAGCCGCCTCATGGTAAAGGAATGAAGATTGGTTTGTTTGTAAATATTTTTTTGTCATGTGAACAATTGAATATCACAAGAACCACAACCTACCCTTGAGTGTTTCCTTCCTTAAGATGGCTTGTATCTTGCTGGTTTACCTTCTCTCCCTCCCCCCCCCGCCCCATTCCCTTACCCACACTGACATACCTGTCGTCCGTGTTTTTACTTTGTTTCAGGGAGACTTTGTTGACCGTGGATACTACAGTCTTGAAACCTTCACCTATTTGCTGGCCCTGAAAGCACGTTGGCCTGACCGCATCACCCTGCTCAGGGGTAACCATGAATCTCGGCAGATTACCCAGGTCTATGGCTTCTATGGTGAGTAACATCACGCCAGGTTCTGCTCATGTTACCAAAAGTACATGCTGCTAATGACCGAATCTTCCCTCAAATGCAGTTTCCGTATCTTGTTGAAGTCACCGTATTGTTGCTGAGGACTTGCTAAAGTTTTATCTGCTGACACAGGAAATACAATAACCTTTAATATACCTTATTTCACTGAATACAGGAAGTCTGCATTTGATGTCAATGCTGTGCTCCACCTTCCCCCCACCCACCCCCGATCCTTGCGTTTCAGGTACTGTTTAAGGGTGTTTTAAAACATTTAAGAGCATACTGATGACAGAGTCGTCCATAAACTAATTGCTCCTCCACCTCTTTATCAAGGAAATAAGGCCATTTGTCCCTTCATTGTTGTATTGCACTCCCAAGTTACTTTTTCCTACAGCTGTAAACAACAATATTTATGTTTTCCTGAAGTCTACATTTCCCATTGTTGATCGTGTAACCCAACTTGTCTATGTCTGTGTGTATAATATGTGAGGGGCAGTCAATAAGTCGCCTTAAAATGGTGATATAAATTCAAGAACGTAACGTGTGTAGTTGTAGACGACATATGTTGTATCTGTGGGTGAGAGTCATATTTTGCCTGTTTAAGATCTGGCAACATTGAGCGTACGACGTATGACATTGAGGATTTCACTGGGATTCACGCCCTCGCTTCCTAAGAAACATATGACAGAACATTGCTCCTCCCTGGTGCATGCTTCGACGGGAGCCGCCTTCGTGGAACTGCTCTAGTGACATCACACGCTCAATGTTGCCAGATCTAAAACAGACAAAACATGACTCTTACCCACAGACATAAATAACATTTGCCGTCTTCAACTTCACACATTACATTCTTGAATTTATATCGCCATTTTAAGGTTATTATAGACTGGCCCTCGTACATATTATTGCAGGGGTGGCCGGCCCAGGTTAAACCCCCCCCCAACCCAATTTGTGGTGACGGGCGGTTAACACCGCCAGCCCCCGGACGGCCGAGCGGTTCCTTGTTAATCGGAGGCAGACACGTTGATCCTCGGAGATTATAACGCGTGCGGGAGGGGCAGGTGTGTGTGCGTGTGCTGGTTGTGTTGTTGGTTGGTATCTCCATATGCAGGTTTCAGAAGGTGGAACGGATCCCTCCCAGGTCTCGAAGTATCCAGTGGTGTGTGTGTGTGCGTGCGTGCGTGCGTGCGTGCGTGCGTGCGTGCGCGCGCGTGTGTGTGTGTGTGTGTACACGAGTCTGAGTCTGTTTGTTGCTTGTACATTTTCAAATCCCGAGGCCTACTTCCACAAAATTTGCTTTACACCACATTTTCACGTGTGTAAAGTCAGTCACAATAGAAAAAAACAAGTTTTCAATTGTGAATGAAATTGATGTAAAAACATGAAGTAGCAGTGCTTTGGACAGTCGAGCATCACATGTCAGGTCTCTCTCTCGGCAGGGAAACGGGTGGCACTTTGACTCTACCTCTGCCTGCGGAAGGTTGAATCTGTTGGGAATCAAACATGTTGCATTTAAATATTTGTTTTTCCATATGTAGAAATTGATATTCAAAGGGTCCACAGTCTGGACTGGACGACATTGAGTCGAACAAGTGGTCGCACTTTCCTATACGACTTTAAACAAGGAAATGAGGAGGCCAATTGGTCCACCATTGCCATGTTGTACTCTCTAATAAATCTTTGCTGCAGGTGTAAAATATCCATTTCTGGCTTCATACGTTTTTGTTTTTTTTCCTGGGTTTTCCTTCCTCTCACTCATTCTGACTCCAAGTGTCATACAAACCTGCTGTTGTACTTATGTGTTCATGTATTTACGACTTTGCTTGTTTGTCACTTAAACTTGGCTAACAACAACCTTCTTGATGCTTTCTTGAGGTTTACATAACCCGATCTTAATTGGATGATATATATATATATATATATATATATATATATATATATATATATATATATATATATATATATATATATATATATATATATCTTCTTCTTCCTTCGGCTGCTCCCGTTAGGGGTCGCCACAGCGGATCATCCGTATGATCCGCATAGTGATTTAGCACATGTTTTACGCCGGATGCCCTTCCTGACACAACCCTGGTCGCCTCTTACGACACAGGGATATGGTACACCTATTTTAACCGGGGTATACACCGGCCCAGTACACTGGTACTCATTTCGCCGACCTCGGAAGGATGACAGGCTGAGTCAACCCCCTGGTGTATTAATTCAGTGACCCAACGGGGCTTGAACTCAGGACCTTTTGGATCCCAAGCCGCTGCCCTAACCACTGCGCCAACACACCAGGCTATTTACACATATATATATATATATATATATATATATATATATATATATATATATATATATATATATATATATATATATATATATATATATATATATATATATATATATATATATATATATATATATATATATATATATATATTTTGTTGCGAATTCGCGCCCGCCGGCGTGTGGACGGCCACGTCACTCGAATCGCGACCGCGTCGCCCACCGGACGGACAATTCAGTCGTGACCCTCCCGGAACTATCGCCCGGAGCCAGTCACGGGTGGGCCTTTCGACCTCACCACAATCGTGCCAATTGGCCACCCGCGTAGGATAGGGTTGTTCGCCAAACTCGACCTACCTAAGTACCCACGCGGATGGTAAACCGGGTGATCGTACCTCGCCGCAGGTCGACTCCCGACACGATCCGCTTGGGCGGCCCGTTCCGTACTATGGGGATAACCGAGCGGTGTTATCGTCGACCTCGACGGTTCAGATTATTTACCGGGCCTTTTGCACCCACTACGAACCCTTTACGTGAAGCAGGATGGAGGGTCAATAAATAAAAGACGAAGCGAAACGGGAAAACAGTTCACACAATGCACATTTATTTCCCGGTACACGGAAAGCACATATATACAGCCATACAATCAAAATGCACATATAGCAACCAAAACAAAAGCAACAACGCCACAGAGTTACTACTGACTACGCGCACACACGGCAACACTTATACAGTTCTACTTTACAGACAGCGCCAACACACATTTACACAAAAGCAAAGGAAAGAAGCCACCCTCATAGACAAGGGGGCAGACAGGCCTGTAGGCCAATTGTGCGCGCGACCTAGAGGAGCGGCCAGGTCCGCGAGACCGGGGGGGTCCGACCCGCGTCCTCGTGACGCATTGGCGGCGAGCCGCAGATGTGGCCGCGTGGCTGTGCCCTGACTCCGTGCTCCTTGGCGGGTTTCGTTGGCACGACGTTTGGAGTGGGGTGGGAACGGGCCCCCTTTTTGCACTATCTCAGCACGGGGGAAAGGGGGAATTGTTGATGCCCTGGGGGAGGAGAATGGCTGGCTGGCTGGCTTGGGTCCCGCGACGAGCGATCCCACACCGCGACCTCGTCGCCGACCGCCGTCCTTCTCGCCTCGGACCCGAGCTCCTTTGCCTCTTCCCGCAACTCTTCTCAGCCGACTCCAGAACCCAACTCTCTCGATGACACTCTCTTCCCCTGTCTCTCTTCTACTCTCCAACCAAAACTGACTCACTCTGCCACGATTCGCCTTGCGCTCGCCGTTTTATAGGCTGGCAGGAGCGGCTAATATGCAAATATTCGGATCAGGATGACCTCGGGGGCGGAGCCACGCTCGCCCATTGGTCGGAGGAAACGGGGGCGTGAACTTCCCTTGATCCTAGAATTTGCATATATCGATTTCACACAGACGCGCCTGGAGGCCGGGCCAAGCCGCCCCGCGCTTGCTAATTGGACGGAGGAGAAGTGGGCATGTAGCGTTCTTGATCCGAATTTTCCCTCTGAAAGGCCGCTATTTACGCTCGCGGCTCGGTGCGCTCGGCACCAATCGCCGAACGGGCTCGAGACAGCCCGACGTTCAGTGTTCACAGGTGGTGGCGGGAATGGCCGTAGAAGGAGAGAGGTGAAGGTGGTGGAGGGTTTTCGATGGTGGTTGATGGTCATGGTGCCGTTGGGAATGGCGGTGATGCGATGTTTGCGGGATTGAGTTGTGAAGGTAAAGGTCGTGGCTGTTGGCATTGTTGTCTGAGGGTTGGAGCGTGGTTGGTTCAAAATAAAGATAGAACAGAAAAACGCCTAACTCAAAGGATCGCAGCCCGAATGAATCACATAAATTCCCTCTATACAACGGGTTAGGGCTAACTACACATGTACTTAGAGATATCTCACCTACGGACCCTGAATGGTGGTTTGCGAATTTCCACAGCCGTAACAATATATATATATATATATATATATATATATATATATATATATATATATATATATATATATATATATATATATATATACATATACACACACACACACACACATATACACACACACACACACACACACACACACACACACACACACACACACACACACACACACACACACACACACACACATATACATATGGTGTTTCTGTTCTACTTTAAGTGGTGTTTTATTTTGTTTCCACAGATGAATGTCTCACCAAGTATGGGAATGCGAATGCTTGGCGGTATTGCACCAAAGTGTTTGATATGCTGACTGTTGCAGCTGTAAGTCTCATCTACAACAAGACGATACCTTCTCAATCGTCTTGATTTCCTTTTCCTACCTTCCATTTGTTCCCCCCATCCCCTCTACCTCCTCCCCACCTTAACCTCATCCAATCTTCTTCTCTTTCATTCCACTCATGCTGAAGTCTCGTTTTGACAAGTTTGTAAATGAATGTCTCTTCTTGAGCACACTTTCCATTCCCAAAACCCTTTGCTTTGTTATTTTTCTTCTTTGTAATCGTGAACTGAGGCTGGGGTAAGAGTGGGCATTTATTGCTGGATCCTGTTACTTCGTTTGGCCATTTATCATCACGCCGATTACAGTTTTTCACCCCAAAGAAAACTGGAGGAGAGGGGGTCGGTCAATCGACTTTGTTATTCTGTCTGTCTGTCTATCAATTGCCTTCAGGCCACAATTTTAAACCGATCTTCACAAAACTTCACCACACGATAGAGTTTGTCATGAGGAAGAAGTTTATTGTTTTTGAGGTCAACACAGGCCAAAAGGTGAACAGGGCCAAATTTATAAAATTATCAATTTTCATCCGATTGATTGACTTGAAATTTGAAGAAGATTTATATTTCAGGTTACTGAATTCAACCAGCCAATTATTATCTTGCCAAAACGAAGTTTTTGCAAGATATGTTAGTCAGCTTGTATGTTTTTTTTTTTTGTCTGTAATCAAGTATAAAAGATTCTGCAGAGCACAGTTATTATTGGAATTTTTTGTAACTTCGCATATCAGAGGCCTATAGAGGTCCCTTTCAGTGCATACAATTTTCAAGGTCAAGGTCAAAGGTCAAGGTCACTGTCGCAAATGGGGAGTCGACGAAACCCTTATTTTTTGAGTAATTTTGATCGGATCCTCTTCAAACTTCATGGGAATATAGCTCATGGTCTGGCGCTCAGCTGATTAATTTTTGGTGGCGATTGGCCTTGACCTTCATGGTTAGCGCCTCAGGTCAAACATATTTGACCCCAAGGTCAAATTTTCAAGTTTTAGGAACCATATCGTGTAGTACCTCAAATTGAACACCTCGATGAGTGCTTTCTAGATATGTCAAGCTTGAGACATTATGACGTCATTTGGTGACGTTATGAGGAAAAAGCATATTTTTCATGGTTACTCTGTAGAACGATTCTCATCGGAATCTCTCGTAGGCAGATATTCCTCAAGGAGTCGCTCCTGGTGGATAGCAGCTCTGTTCACCTCAGTGTGACCTTAAAGAAGTCACACGTGGTCACCTTTTGGCAAGATACGGCTCACCCTGCGGGTGACATTGGTTTATTTTTGAGGTCAACATGAACCAAAAGGTCAACATAGGCCAAAGGTCAACAACTTGTCAACCCTCCCTCCCCCCCCCCCATCCTTAAATGTTTCCAGTGTACCTGATCATGAGTAATGTGCCGAGCCAAATAGGTATTTTGTGTATTATCAGTTACAATGTACATTCGTTGAATGATGCCGATGTTTGTCTTTCCAATTTTCCTCCCATGTTCCCAAGCTCATCGATGAGCAAATTCTCTGCGTCCACGGCGGCCTGTCTCCCGATATCAAAACACTCGATCAGATCCGCACCATCGAGCGGAACATCGAAATCCCTCACAAAGGCGCGTTCTGCGACCTCGTGTGGTCGGATCCGGAAGACGTCGACACATGGGCGATCAGCCCTCGAGGTGCCGGCTGGCTCTTTGGAGCCAAGGTTACGAATGAGGTAGGTGTGAGACTTTCGTTCTGAGACAAAGATCCGTCGGTGAGAGAGTTTCGAACCCGTCGTTTGTTTTCGACGTGGCAATTCTGCATATCATGCTCACTCTTTACCCAAGCAGAAGATTTTCTTCTTCAGTTAAAGTGACACCGATTCTCAGATATTTGTTTAACTTAAAGGTGATCGACCACATTCAGTATTTGTTCTTACCTAGCTAACACAACTTTTTTCACCTTGTCCTTTGTTGCTCACCTAGTTTGTTCATATCAACAACTTG
Source organism: Eptatretus burgeri (assembly GCF_056783735.1). NCBI lineage: Eukaryota > Metazoa > Chordata > Myxini > Myxiniformes > Myxinidae > Eptatretus > Eptatretus burgeri. Next base: position 73,936,453 of record NC_140974.1, on the reverse strand, counting down.
AAGCTGATATGCCGGGCACACCAGTTGGTACATGAAGGTTACAAGTTCATGTTTGATGAGAAGCTCGTGACTGTGTGGTCAGCACCAAACTACTGCTATCGCTGTGGAAACATTGCCTCTATCATGGTGTTCCTGGACTCAAACACGAGGGAACTTCGTCTTTTCCGTGCCGTGCCAGACTCTGAAAGGGTCATTCCACCCAGAACCACCACTCCTTACTTCCTGTAACTCAAACACTTCCCATCATTGTGCCACTTGAAGTTTTATCATTGAGTGGGTTTGTCTATATTCGGGTTGACGGTCTGGGAATGGTTTTTCTTTTGTTGTTGTTGTTTTTTTTTTTTAAACCTTGACCCACATTGCCATGCTTATCCCTTCCGTAATATTCTATGCCTGGGACACCTCGTCAACGTTTTTACTAATTGTATGTTATAAACACTGTTAAACTTTACTTGTTTAAGGTTTATCCTCCATGTACAGACTGTCTTGCTGCTCAGGCTTTGCACTTTTCCGGTCCTCCATGCCACCCGCAGTAATCCACGAGTATCGTTTTCAATGTACTCTCCTTCGTCCTCGGCGCTCCACGGCGTGTGTGAAGCAGCAGGATGAGCATCCAATTTCGGGCATACGTTCACACTGTAGTCATGAAATATCTATTTGAATATGTTTGTTGCTAATGCACACCACCATGATGGTATGGCTGACTTCAGGGTGACTTGGGACATCATTATTTCCCTCCATGAGCGGCCGCTATATGGTTGGGAAGACAACGTGTGCCACATGGTGGTTGCGTTTCTGTATGTGGGTCAGGAAATCCATGAGCAGCTGATAAATATCTGACTTGAGGTCATCTTGAGTTCACATTGCCATTATTACTGTGACCGTCTTTTGACAACCCTGTAAAGCCAATATTTGTTGACATTGGTTCATGGGGATCTCATACCCGTGCTGTCAATACACCAGGAATTTTGGATGAAGAGTCTGTAAAACAGGTAAAGGTGCACTTGCTTCCAGTCTAATCCCTAACATCATTTCCTTTGCAACAAATGACGTTAACACTTCGCTCTCTTACGCGTCTCCACTCCTTTCTGCCTTCAGTCTCGTATTGCCTTGGCTCTGATATTTTAACCGTCGAGCAGTCAGGGTTGTCTTTATCCACCAGTGGACTTAGAAATTTATTCTTCGTGTACGTGCCACCAGTTTGGTCGTGCCGTTTGGACCACTTATTTTCACTGTTATTTTGGGCAAGCACATTGCTGGCTTTGGAATGGTGTACAACGATAATAAACCCGTTTATAAATGCATCTTCAAGAACGGGCCCAAATGTACCGTTTTGCAATAACTTTATTTCATTTGTTCCCATTGTTGGCATACCTGCACCAACAAGGCCTCAGGAGATGCATCTGCAGTTCGAATCGTTGTTTTCTTTGCTCCCAGCTGTGGCGCTGTTCAAATGCTCAAACAGGACACGCCTCTCGTAAGCTTGCAAGTGGTTGACACCTGCGATTAGCTCACGGTCCATGGCGGTGTTCAGGCTGGTATCGCGAGATGTCCCACAGCGGCCACAGTGATTTGTAAACTGCTGAGACTTCCCATAAAACATTGTCTGCAAACAGAGATGTTATCGTTAATTGGGTCTACACTTGGTGACAAATTATATTTGACGAGCAAAGACCCTGTCATTGTGGACATGTTAATTCCCCCACTTCCATAGCTATGGCGTATTTTATTTACCTCCGCCACCGAAGGTGAAGGAGGTTGTGTTTTCACTCTTTTCTGTCTGTCTGTTTGACTGTGTGCAGGATATCTCAAAAAGTTGTGAACGGATTCGGAGGAAACTTTGTGGACATGTTGGGTGTGTGACAAGGAAGAACTGATTCGATTTTGGTGAAGATCCGAATCCAGATCCGATGGTATTTTAAAATTGATTCTTCACCATTGAGAGATGGGGGATGGGGCTAAACCGATTATATATAAAGCACGATATCTCAAAAAGTTGCGGACGGATTCAGACAAAATGATTCGATTTTGGTGAAGATCCGAGAATTTTTTTTTTCCACGATTTTTCACTCTTGAGAGATGCAGCCAAATACAACATATAGCAGGATATCTCAAGAAGTTGTGGACGGATGAGTTGTTGAGGTGACACGAACAAGCAGATTCAATTTCAGTTCAGGTCCGAATCCAGATCCGGCCTATGAGTGGGATCCAAAACGTAAACTAATTGGCCTGGTGGAGGTATGCGCTCTACCGAGTGCTGTTGTAGTTCAAGATTGACTTGGTAGACACGAGGAGTGTTTGAGGAATCGAGGTGAAGACTACAGAATGAGGAAAAAGAGCCGGACCCAAGATGAGAGACGAGGTACTGAAGGGTGAGGGAGGGAAAGGTTTGTCCATCTTAGTTCCTTGTCATCGTCATCAACTTCATCCAACTGAAACCGTTGTCCTGGTGTAGCGTCAGAAGGAGGCGCTGCACCTTGGAGCATGCCAACCTTTGGACATGATGTTAAACCTCAAGAGTCGGCCATTGTGTGCTCCCAACTTGGCGAAAATCTACCGTACGGCTTTAAAGGCCACGTGACCTGCCACAAGCACTAAAACTTTACCTTCAGATCAGAGTAATCGCCATTTTTTTTAATGTTCGCAGGCATGTCATGTGTGCTTCAGGTGCATGGCGTCCTCATGTAATGCCAGGTGAATGGTTCATTTTCTTCATTACCCTTCCGCTGCACTATCCACGTCAGGTGATGTCGCTCGAGTTTTATATAAGGGGAATGAAGGGCCAAAACAGAAATACGAGCAAGACCATGAAAAAAAAACAAAACAACTTTGTTCATGTCACGTGTCTGTCTGTCTCTCTCTCTCTCTCTCTCTCTCTCTCTCTCTCTCTCTCTCTCTCTCTCTCTCTCTCTCTCTCTCTCTCTCTCTCTCTCTCTCTCTCTCTCTCTCTCTCTCTCTCTCTCTCTCTCTCTCTCTCTCTCTCTCTCTCTCTCTCTCTCTCTCTCTCTCTCTCTCTCTCTCTCTCTCTCTCTCTCTCTCTCTCTCTCTCTCTCTCTCTCTCTCTCTCTCTCTCTCTCTCTCTCTCTCTCTCTCTCTCTCTCTCTCTCTCTCTCTCTCTCTCTCTCTCTCTCTCTCTCTCTCTCTCTCTCTCTCTCTCTCTAGATATTGAATCTGCCAAAATGTTGGGATTTTGACCCCTTCCCCTTCCCCTGCCAAAATGTTGGGATTTTGACCCCTTCCCCTTCCCCTTCCCCTTCCCCTTCCCCTCCAGCTCACCCTCACCCTCACCCCTCCCACTCCACTTCCCCTCACCCTGTGGGTTCAGATGCCGACCCAGTGTTCGTTTGATTGGTTAAACAGTTCAGTTGGTCGGTGGTCGGGTGATGATTCTTTTGAAATTTCGAACAACAGAGAAATTGTTTGAATGTTTCAGAAGAATATGAATTAAATTATCAGATGTGCCTCATCGGCAAGGTGGTGAGCACCCGTGACTGTGTTGCTGCATACCCGTGACTGGTGTGAACATTTCCGTAGCCGATAATAACCCCTGACAAGTTGCAACTCCATCATCGGGTGCTGCTAAAGCAGCCAAAACCTTGGTCAGGGCTTTGGTATATGGACAGGGCTTTGGTATGTGGTCAGGGATTTGGTATATGGACAGGGCTTTGGTATGTGGTCAGGGATTTGGTATATGGACAGGGCTTTGGTATGTGGACACGGATTTGGTATATGGTCAGGGATTTGGTATATGGTCAGGGATTTGGTATGTGGACAGGGATTTGGTATATGGTGAGGGATTTGGTATGTGGAGGGATTTGGTATATGGTCAGGGATTTGGTATGTGGTCAGGGCTTTGGTATGTGGACACGGATTTGGTATATGGTCAAGGATTTGGTATATGGTCAGGGATTTGGTATGTGGACAGGGATTTGGTATATGGTCAGGGATTTGGTATGTGGAGAGGGATTTGGTATGTGGACAGGGATTTGGTATGTGGACAGGGATTTGGTATATGGTCAGGGATTTGGTATGTGGTCAGGGATTTGGTATGTGGTCAGGGATTTGGTATGTGGTCAGGGATTTAGTATATGGTCAGGGATTTGGTATGTGGTCAGGGATTTGGTATGTGGACAGGGATTTGGTATGTGGACAGGGATTTGGTATGTGGTCAGGGATTTGGTATGTGGACAGGGATTTGGTATGTGGACAGGGATTTGGTATATGGACAGGGTAGCAGAACATAATGACCTACTCTTTTTGAAAGCCACTGATGGATCATTAAAATGGCCAAATGAATGTCAGCAGATTTGAGGGATGGCTTCACGCAGTGTTGGTGATGGCCTGCTCATTGATGCTGCAAACGAGGATGGCACTTTTATGTTACCGTCACAGGTGAAGTTTTCTGTCCGAATGAGAATCGTGCCGACAGTCACGTGACAGATCTTATTAATTAGCCGAGCGGAACCAAGTCACCTCCTACAATCTTATCTGGAGCCCAACTTATAGAGTTAAGATCAACCGATCACTCAGCTAACATATGCCATCTGTGTTGGGAATCAAACCTGAACTCAACAACTCAAGCCAGATTTCTCCCTCTGATGGGAAGGAATGAGGTGAGCTGGTGTAAACAGTACAATGATGCAATCGGTAATAGTTAAAAGGTACAGT